>NW_017890713.1:4393-38244 GCF_001540865.1 Ananas comosus | reverse complement strand
TTTATTAAATTAGATTGTATTTATGAGCAATATCTTTTGGTTCGGGGATAAGCATAAGGTATCGTTTGGTTCGGGGGATAAGCAAAAAGTGGTATTCCAGGGAGAGGTATAATTGAGGTAAACCAGGGTTAGATTAATTTTGGCGTTTGGATGAAAATTGGGTTATTCCTGGGAAAAGAAAAAAATAAGTTTGTTAGGATAAGATGGAATAAGATTTAAAGTGGGTAATTATAAATAAAAATTAATAATATTATCACTTTTTTTATTTATATTAGAAATTTAAATTTTTATTATTTAAAATTTAAATTTTAACTTTAAATTAAATTTTGAAATTAAAATTTAAAATTTAAAATCTCAAATTTTAAATTCAAAATTTAAATTTTAATTTCAACTTTAAATTTAAGATCAATTTAAATTTGAAAAAAAATAAATCCAAATTTAAAATTCCAAATTTTAAAATTTAAAATTAAATTAAAATTAAAATGTGGAATTTTAAAATTATAAACTTTAATTTTGAGATTACATTTTAAATTTTAAATATAATTTATTATAATATTTAAAATATTAAATTTATTAATTTAAATTTTAATTTATTTAATATTTAAATATTAATTTATTTAAAGACTTTATTATAATATTTTTAAATAACTAATTAGTATTAAATATCAGCACAATTAATATTAATAATAAATAATGTATTTTTATAATAAATATATTTATATTTATAATTTAGTTAATTTATTTTATAATTAAATTAAGTTTGAATAAAGCATGGGAATAGCACTATTCCCACAAAAATGTGGAGATAGTAAAAGCTTGCTAATTCAAAGAATAAACTTCAAGTACTATTCATATGGTTTCACACTTTCTCACTTTAATACCTTATGGTTTAAAATGTATAAGTTTGTCTCCTGATTTCATTTTCTCTTTTTGTATGCTCCTCTGTTAATATTTCGTTAAATTTTATACAAAAAACTTCAGATGCCCTACTTAGGTTTATCGAATATTCACTTTAGTACTCTTTAGTTTTAATTTTATCACTAATTTAATGAAAAAAAATTAATAGAATGAATAATTAAAAGAGAAAAATGAAGCCACAGGGTACTAAATTGATACACTTTATACCACAGAGTACTAAAGTGAGAAAGTGCGAAACCACATGGGTGGTATTTGAAGTTTTTTCTATTAAAAAATTTATAAACAAAAATTAATAGATTTTTATCTTTATTCTATATCCTAAATTTTACATTTGTTTGGGTCTAATAAAATAGGAACATTTTCAAAATTATTGCTGCAGTCTAGATAGAAATTGTTGTTTAATTTATTTTTTAGATATGTTTTGCAATATATATTTGTTTGGCTCTATATAATTGTTCTATCGCTAGCTGGTAGACAGAAATTATTGCTGTAATCGGGTGCTTACAAAATTATACACCCGGTGTATAAAACATTCTTATATATATTCATTAATTTGATTTTAACTTTAATATAAATAAAATTTAGCTTTAACAAGTTAAAACTATCTAATATAAGACCTCAAACTTTTAACTTCTTAGTTAAAAAAAATTATTTATAAAATAGGTATTAAAACTATTAAATTTAATTAAAATTTTAAATAAAATTATTAGAATACTTTAACTATATAAATATTAAAATTTAAAAAATATTAATAAAATAATTATTTTTTAGAAAATTCTATATATTATATTACAATATAATACGTAGAAGATCCATTCCATTCCAGATACGAAGAAATGATGATCGTAATGTGAAACAGTTATATTTTCAATTATGAAAATATAAAAAATTAGATGTTATAAAAAATAACAAAATTATTATTTTTCCGCCGCATCGTGTGGCCCCTTAGCTAGTAGGGTAGAATACAAAACATTGCTTGATTCTCATGTGTAAAATTACTACTGTGTATATAACCCTCGTTGCTTTTGTATCGACGGCTCCGCAGAGGACTTGTGGTTTCCTGAATCAAAAAATACTACAGTTGAAAATGGAAATACAGATTTCCCCCTCAAATCTATGGCATAGATTGTCTACAACTCTGTATACAATTTTTTTTTTTTTCTTACCTGCTGTCAACTTGAGACAGGGTGCATGAGAGTTATTAGACCATCTAGCGACCGTATTTTGATCTTGGATAGCCACAAGGATTGTATTTTCCGTAGAAAATATTTCGTAGACACGATCATAAGAAATTTGAGACCATACATTTTTCTATCTTTAACCGCAAATATGAACATGCTAAAGCCTTTTGTATTACATATGCCAACATATCAATAGTCTATTTCTCAAAAAAAAAAACATATCAATAGTCTATAAAAGCACGAAAATACTAAGTACTTAATTGATAAATTGGTATACAAAAAATAAACGTGAAGAAAATTAAAGACAAACTTAGGTCAGCCTCTGCGTGCTTTATTCTGTTCACACTTTACCATTTCATATTATCTGGAAAATTGCACTTGACTATATTGTGATTTTAGTTTCATTTTGTTGTAATAACGTAACTTTTATTAATTAGCACGGCAAAGTGCTATACTTTACGAACTAAGACACAGTAAAGTGTTGATCTAACTATTCTATAATTAGCAATTTTGGTAATTTCCGAAATTACTCCTAAGAAAAAAAAAAAGAAGAAAATAAAAGATTGAAATGCTTCTCTTATATTTGCTGCAACCCTGCAGATCGGAATAAGTGATTCTCTTTAACCCATTCTTTCTTGTGATAAAGTTCTCTTTCGCAGGATCAGATAATTTTTCTTTTTTTTTTTTCAATTATAATTTCTGGATGTCAGATTTCTGTTTTTTTTTTTTTTTTTTTTTTTTTTTCCTTTTTTTCTGTATCATCTCTGGCTTCCTGCGGTGCTTTTCGGGAGACCTAATAAAGAAATTTATTTAGTAATAGTTTTTTGAATCGTCAATCTCTAGCTTGAATCCAGCACGTTAGGGCAACATACAAGTTCAAAAGCATATAGTGACCATCAAATTCAGGGGGAATCTCTGTTGTTCCAATTATGTCTTTCATTTCTTTATCTAGCCAACATGTAAGTTCTGAGCATGCAAACTGTAAATGGAACAGCTAGTATAGTGATTTAGTACAACTAGAAGTTGCGACTCACGGTCGTCATTCACACCCTATAACTATTTGGTTTGAGATTGCCGCTTCTTTGCCGAATCTTTTGTATTTAAATTTTGATGGGATTTTATCCTTATGGATGTCTTCCATTGGTTTGCTTATAAAAATTGCATAGTGGTAAAATTAGGTGATGACGGGGGTTCTTTTTGGATATTTTTGTTTTATTGTATCTTGGTGTATTGACCATTTTCGGGTGGTGAATCATTGATTGTTTTGTTAATGTTGTCTGCAGTAACTTTGGGGTACTACAGTTTGAAAAGGTTCACTGCAGTAGACATGCTCGCATAACTCATTGAATTGGATTGTTGATTTCCATCTGAAAGATGGCTTCAGTAAGTGTGGCGCCTTCTTCCGGGCTCGTAGATGCCAGTGGTATAAACATTGGTGTTGACAGATTGCCAGATGAAATGAATGAGATGAAAATAAGCGATGATAAAGTAAGTAACGCAATAACTTCAGATATATATTTAGTGATTCGTTTCCGTAATTACATGAGTTTTTATTGAACTTTGCATCAACATTTAGTTGACAATATGGCCTTGAACTTTTGCAGGAAGTTGAAGCAACAGTGGTTGATGGGAACGGGACAGAAACTGGTCATATAATTGTCACAACTATAGGTGGCAGAAATGGCCAACCAAAAAAGGTAATTACATCAAGTATGAAAAACTCTATAGATACTGAAAGTTGGATTATTTTTAACTTCTTTTGGGGTATGAATTTTACCTTCTTTGTGCGTTTATTAACTCCAGAAGCTTGATGAACCTTTGAAGTTGCTCTAACAATAAAATTTTTCTATTTTGAATTGCAGACTATAAGTTACATGGCTGAGCGTGTCGTCGGACATGGATCATTTGGAGTTGTCTTCCAGGTTAGTCTGCGTGCGATCCGAGCAAAATGAAATTCCATAACAATGTTACACTACACTGCTCCTTATGTGAACATTTATTAGATTCACCTTCTTAGACGTTCAGCTCGCTTTTGCACTATTTTGTGTGTTAACCTGCGCAGGCATCTAAAGCGCAAAGGGTCCTGTTTGGCCTNATATTAAAAGACAAAAGAAAGAACTAGTCTCAGCATGACTTTATTGCATCCAAAAGGCTCTCTCAGTCTCTCAAACACCAACCATCTGGATGGACCGTGCAGATTTTCTAGGTCCCTTCTCCAGTTCTGCCCAATAAGATAAACGATGCAATATTCAACAACGAGCTTTAAAAAAAAAAAAAGACTAATGATGCATCCAAACATCTGTTAGCTAATTAGTGATCTAATAAATAAAATTAATTCTTATAGAATTAATTAAAATAATGTACTGAAAACATCTTTCACCAGAACAGCACTATGTTACGACAAACTTGGGGAACACGCAGCAGACAACGCATCGGGAGGATAGGAAATAGGAAAGAGGTTTACCTTGACTACATAACATACGAAACCGCAGATCAAAACAATGAGTCAAAACTTGGCTCTCAACATTCAACGATCTTTTTTGTCATGCTTCGTTTAGCAAGAGCAGCAAGAGATGAAGTTTACGCAGTCCGATCAAAGATATAGCACAAATTACTAGCAGACCTATTATCACTCACAACTGTGTAAAGAGAATCTCCCATCTTAAATCAACTTAGGCCTGGTTTGGGATTTTAGTGTCATCAAAAGAACCCAATTTCGTGCTTTGGAGTGCCTGCAAAACCCTGAAACACTTTGAAGTTCCCCTCCTCTGATGCTACAAGGGTGGTGCTGGTAACTACAACCAGAGAAGCATCAACCCAGCACTTCCCCTCTAGCAGTTGGCCTCATGATTTTACAACATTGGAGGAGGGGACTTCAAAGTGATTTGTGGATATTCGAGTCTCCAAAGAATAGAAACGGGTGCTTTTGGTAATTTAAAGAGCAAATAATGAGATTGATATTAGAACTAAAACTAGCAAGCCACAAAGTTGGGTAGCCCTTTAGAGAATAACCAAAGGTTAATAGTAGATAGATTACTCCACAGAGAGTTTCACTACACCACCACCAAAATTACTTAGCAAAAGGTTAGTAGTAGACAGATTACTCAATAGAGAATTTCACCACACCACTAAGATTGCTCAACAACGAGTTTCATCACACCACTAAAATTAGCAGACGCTACAACTGTTACAGCATAAAATTTTCATGCTCTTCTAGGTGCCTAACCTATCAAGTCGCTAGCAAGACCAACACCGCCGCATGGACTATTTGTGCCTTGATGTTCTAGTAAGGGCCGCCGCAGCCGAAACAAGTCAAATCTTCGGGCGGCCCGGCATATCGCAAGGCTTCCCTCTCCCTTTCCTCCCTGGCATATCGCAAGGCTTTCCTCTCCCTTTCCTCCCGCATCTTCTCATAAACCCAGGGGGGATACTCAATTGGGTGGAACCTGGCAGTAAACTCCTCGGATGTGAGATCGGCGAAGCAGGTCAACCCTGCAATGTGACCTTTCTTCTTTGCGTTGTGCCTTTCACACCTCTCCACTGTCTGCTTGAAGATCTGGAAAACGCCGCTCCTCCTCCTCAGCATTTGCATATCTACGCCCAATCTTCACCATCCATTTTTTGTGCATACGGCGGAGCTCTGCGTCATCCTTCATGGTGATCTTGCCCATATCTGGCGTCGCCTTGCCGGTGATTCTTTCAGTTAGGGCTTTCCAGAAAGTCGACATAATACCCCTGAGACAACAAATTTAGGAACCAACACAATGACAGAGTACATCATGCAGTGTCTTAGGGTGTGGGAAAAAATTTCAAAAGAAAGAAAAATGATATGAAAACATTTGGGAGAAAAATAGATCAATATATAATGTACATTAAATGATAAATGATAGGAAAAAGTCATATGCATGCAAGACATATGATTGTACTCAATCATAAATCCTAAAATTAATTAGGAAGAAGAAACGCACGAATTCAAACCGAAATCATTATAGAGAAGGAAAAACAGGATGGAGCTCAATCCACCGAGCCCATCGTCGTCAACAAATCAAAGTCGCAATACATATCCGATCCATCCAGGAAGGATGTGAAGATTGTTGGAAGGAGGTTTTCGGATGCCTGAAGAGATCGAAACCGAAGAGGGAAGCGAGAGCGCTGCACGAACGACGAGCTTCTAGGGTTGGAGTCCTCAAGGCGTCGGAGGGCAGTTTTTTTTTTTTTTTTTTTTTTTTCGGCTAAATTATAAAACGTCGGATCGGACTGCACTTCGGCGGCTGACAGGCTGGAACCGGGTCGGATTTGGGTCGGCCCATAGGTAACTAGGGCAGGAACAGGATCGGATTTGGGTCGGACCATACTATGCCCAAGTCCGGCCCAAGAAATTAAACTTTGCTGTGGGTCGGGCTTTCAGCCGATTTTTTTAAAAAATTAAGATCAGTACAAATAAAGATTAAATTTAAAAAAATAAAAAAAAATGCTATATTGAAAACTTTTTTGGAATAAAGCTAGATAAGGCATTACCTCATTTTTTTTTTTTTTCTGGGCTAAATTATACACAGCCACATTTCACTGCCGTTTAACTACAGTAAGGATCTGTTTAAAAGTAATTTCTCCAATACTAGTTTTATTTTAGAAAATTAATTTTAGTTAAAATTTATAGTGTTTGGCTGAATCTAATAAAATAATTGTCTAAAATCGTGTCTTATTTTCTTTATTCTTTGCACATAACTTTTTTTTTCTAAATTTTATTAAAAAAAAAATCAAATTTAAAATATGAATTTTAATTTAGTTGTGCATTAACATTAGTGGAAAACTATTAGCATTGCACCCCTCCTCCCGACCTAACGGATAAATGTTGACGATACAAATGAGTTAAACATCAATGTACTTGGCGATGAGGATTGTTTAGTTCAATTGCCTCATTAATGGTTATCTCACACTTGTGAATGCGAATTAGGACGTAAACAATCAAATCAAAATAAATCTTCAAGTGGTATGAGTTTAAGTATATGTTTATGCTGCTCTTATTTAATCATATTGTTTATTAAGTCATATTTTCATCGTGAGGACTTAAAATCAAAATCAGCAAAGTTCGGTCTGAATTGAAGTCATTTTTCTTCTTCTTCTTTTTTTTTTGAGAAATTGAAGCCATTTTCATGTTGGTTGATTAGGGTTGAGCCATTATACTCCGGCTTTAATGGGTTGGCTATGGAGAAAGTACACTTTCTTGACAAAGTCCAATATCATATTTACACTTTTAGAAAAAGGACTAACCGTTTGTTTATTTATCTATATTCTCTACCGTTTGGTTCGGGTATAAGCAAGAACTAGCTATTACAGGGATAGGTACAAGTATGGGGATAAAAAAAATAGCGTTTGGATGAAAATTGAGTTGTTCCCGGGGATAAGAAAAATATTAGGAAGTTTTATATAAAAAATGAAGGTGTTGGTGGGGATAATCGAGAACTACTATTCTCGGCTAAAAAATTAGTGTTTGGATATAAAGGGGGGGATAAGGGCCTATTCCTATTCCTATCCCCTAACCAAACGGTAGGCATCTAGGAGATATGCACTTCCCCTTCTTTGATTCTGGAACAATGATCACGGATTGATTAGTTAATTTCCAACTGCAACAAGTCATCTAGAAAGCCATGATTGGAAGAAATATAGAATGGCGAGTGAGATAGCTAAATATTCCCAGAAATGGACCATTAGTTATGTAAGATGATTGGATAGACTTGAACAGCGACCCTTCTAATCTAGCGCATTTTCATAGCAGTGTTATGCGATTTAGTTTGTATCACTTGGGTGGTCTTAGTTTGCTTGCTGGCTTGGCTCTTCCCTAAAGATATCTCTATAAGTTCTTTGTTAGAATTTACATTTGATCGGGACTGGAGCATGTTTCGAGTTTGATTTTGATCTAAACTCGACTAGAACCACGTCCAAAACCCAAATTCTAATAATTTGAAATCTAAGTTTAGATCATATCCAACTGAAGCAAGATAAAAAGTCCCGTTAAGCCTTTATTCTAAAGAGATTTTTCGAAAAACCAAAATTATACCATCAGAACTGATCATCTCTAGCGCAAGTGCCACAGAACTTAATAATTGATATCTAAAATCGTAAATTTGAAGCTTAATTGTTTCACATTTTCAATTAAATTCATTTTTTAAAAAAACAAACAAAACAAATAGCCTGCTTGCCGCCTTTCCCTCCAAAGAAAAATAAACAAAAAGTAGCCTCAGATACAAATAGAACCAGAAGTTGCCAACGTGAGAAGTACACTACATCACAAGTTCCTATTTTGAAGTTTCTTTAGTTAATTTAACCCGAAGGTCCCAAACAGCTATAATAAGACTCTGAGGCATCAATTCGCACAATCTAGAAGCAAAAGCCGGCAAAAATTAAGCCTGGTAGATAAATTGCAATCTCAATTCAAGCTCAAAGGTGAGCTATGCAACGACCGTGCATCATCAATCCACCTAATTTCCACGTTTGACGTTTGGAATAAATGAAAGGGAAATTTATGCGAGCCTTTTCCAAGAGTGTACCTTATTGCATTAGAGGGAGTCTGCTGTAACCACTTTGATAAGTAATTGCCGGTGAAAAATTAAGCCTGGTAGGAAACTGCAATCTCAAATCAACGTCAAAGTCAAAGTGTGCAATGGCCCTGCTTTAATCTACCTTCATTAATATCCACGTTTAACATTTGGAATAAATGAAAGGGAGATGCATGCAATTTTTTCAACAGTGTACCTTGTTACATGGAGTCGTCTGCTATTAATAGAGTCGTCTGCTATTATGTTTAAGAAGATGATATAACCACCTTGATAGGACACATGCATAGCCACATTTTTCATGCACAGCCACATTTTTCAGGTCGTGGACGAGCTTATTACCACATCACACCACACGATAAGAATCAAAACCTGGATGAACGAATGGCAAAAATTGAGCTTAAATCAGCCATACAACGTCAAATGCGAAAAAAGAGCTTTTCCATCAACTGAATTGACAAGAAGATTTAATTTTCTGCTAAGACAATTGCTTGTCATCCCTGAAAAACGACACGTATTTGCTGAAATATAATATAATAATAATAATAATTATGCAATACAAAACATAAAACTTAAAAAGACCAAGCTCATCAAACTAAATCTACTATTTTATTGGAAAAAAAATACAAACTCATAATTGTAGATAATACTAAATGCTGTTCTCTAGCAGATTAAGCTTTAAAATAGCTAGCGCGTTCACATGAACTGCTTGATAAATCAAAGATGGTCCGTAAATAGGACAAAAGCATTGAAGCTCATCAGAATCTGATCCCAACAGTTTACAGAGATCTATACAAGGACATACCTCTAGAATTTGCAGGAGTGAATCCAATTCTGTACCATGACTAATGTACTTCTTCTAGTTCACCCATTATTCAACTAAAATTGTGGCCTCAACATTTCTCTTAAAACACTCTTATTATTCTTGTTCAGTATAGCAAAGAGCACAAGCAAAAAGCCAATATCTCATCAAGCCTGACTTTTTGATCCAGAGGGTAAGAATTCTCGCTCTCATTAGTCATGTTCTAGCAGAAAAGGTGCTCACTTGTCTTCTATAGCTGTCGTTTCCGGGTTATTCATCCTTTTTTATTGTGGATACCGCTGAGTGAAAAATTTGTAAATGGTTCACATCAGTCGTTTGCAATATTAGAATTCCAATCGCTATAAGAAGTGTCCTTTTCAGGCAGAAATATACATTGGAAATTCACGTTTTGCTCCATGTTTTAATTCCAAGGCATTCGAACAGCTGATCTCCTACTATTTATTGCCATTCTATAGCTTAAGCATCTCCCAACCATCCATAAAGTGGGATTTCGCTTTTCTCTAGTAAGACCAGCATTTTGTCATTTTCTGTTACTTAATTTCTCCAGGATCTTAGTCCTTAAAACTTATAAACTATCTCAGGTTTCCTGTCTATGTAGGCAAACTTTAGCTTGAGACACATAAAACACAACGGTGAGCTACGTTTTGACGGGTGAAATGGACACGATAAGAGGCAACATAGTTGCAGGATTACAACGGAGCAGCTCTGCATGGAAAGAAGGCAGCATGAGAGACTTCTCACGGTCATCTAGAGAGGAGGATGATGAAGAAGCACTTAAGTGGGCAGCTCTTGAGAAGCTGCCCACTTATAACCGTATCAGGAAAGGGATACTGAAAGGGTCCAGAGGTGAGAGGGAGGCAGTCGATATCGAGACCCTCGGATTCCATGAAAGGAAGAAGCTGGTGGAGCGGCTCATAGGAACAGCAGAGGATGATAATGAGAGATTCTTGATGAAACTCAAGAATCGATTAGATCGGTAAGTCTCTTCAGTTGAGTTTTCAGTTCGGTCCCCATACTTTCAACTATTACAATTCCATTCCTAACCTTCACAGTCATTGCAATCTTTGATCATTTCTTAAGATCCTAATTGAATTGGATGAAAAACATGTAATCGCCAAAAGATAAGACCAAAATCATTGGTGCCGCAGTTAAATGACCATTACATAGTTCTTTCTGTCCAATTTGATAAAAAATTTAATTAAAGGATATGACTGCAACAAAATGTAAAGGTCTGGGACCCAACTACAACAATTTTCAAAGGTTGAAGCCGAACTGAAGCTACATTAAAAGCTTCAGGACCTCATCAATTTACCCTATATTTATAGGTATCATTTGATCATATATGCATTCTATTCCTATTTGATTGGTCTTTCAGGGTTGGGATTGAAAATCCAACAATAGAAGTGCGATTTGAGAATTTGGAAATCAATGCAGAAGCTTATGTTGGAAACAGAGGCATGCCTACAATTCTGAACTTCTTCCTTAATAAAGTTGAGGTAATAAAAATAATTATGGCGCGAATTGCATTCATGAATAAATAGCCTAGAAAGCGGAGTTTGGTGTTGACCATTTTTTTTTTCCTCTCTTAAAGGGGTTCCTCAACTACCTTTATATTCTACCGAGTAGAAAGATACCGACAACCATCCTACATAGTATCAGTGGGATTATCAAGCCAAGCAGGTGAAAGAAATGAATTAAGTTGCACATGATTCCAAAATGATTCAAAAATGGATTTTATTTTTTCTACTAAGCTATTCTAACTTAATATATCTTTCAGAATGACCTTGCTCTTAGGCCCTCCAGGATCTGGAAAGACTACCTTACTGTTGGCTTTAGCAGGAAAACTTCCTTCAGAACTAAAGGTCAGCCTTTGTACTGTGGTTAGTAGTCACTTAAGGTGAATAAAAAAATAGATATTTATAAACATACACCTGAAAATTATATAGTTATGTACATATATTTTATATTTCCTTCCGAAAACTGAATTTTATATTATACCCTTCAAAAATTTATTTTCTTACATATACCAGTGTACGTAAGAAATTGCCCCTCTTCAAAACATTTTTCTAGTACAAGACCAACTTCCTCTTTGAATTGGATGATCCCCCAGCTAAAGCTTATTTCGTAAGAAATTGCAATTTCAAGTGGTGTATATGAAAATCTACATTTACACGGGTATATAGGTAAATAGATGATTTTGCTGAAAATAAATACTTGGGCCCTAAAAAATTTACTATTCCAAAGGATGACCTTCTTGACTCTCAAGTAAAACCAGGTTTCTGGAAGAGTTACTTACAATGGACATTTGATGAATGAGTTTATTCCGCAAAGAACCTCAGCATATATAAGCCAGCATGATCTGCATATAGGAGAAATGACTGTCAGAGAAACATTGGCCTTCTCAGCAAGATGCCAGGCGAGTTGGACCGCTATGGTGAGTTCAATTAAAACAGGGAGATGCTAATTTTAAGTTGCAATAATGGGAGATATTTAGAGCTTGAATCTAAGGCATGTTTTCTGTTTTTGGAACCTAACATGTTGATAAATTCAGATATGTTGACTGAGCTAGCAAGAAGAGAGAAGGCAGCACATCCAAGCCGATCCTGATATTGACATCTTTATGAGCGTTAAAAGAACAATAAACAATTTATCACAAACATTTCATCCATATATATATATGTTAGAATGAGGCTGATATAATATTGATATTTGATAGTAAGTAGTAGTTGTTTATACACCAAATTTTTATCTTTTTTGCTAGGTCACAATATGGCGTGTTATTAACTAGTAATTTATCCAAGGCTTGAAGTTGACTTAGTTAAACACTGTTCTTTTACTATCACTAGTATACTACTCAACTATATATATATATATATATATATACTATATACTATATATATAAATAATATTATATAGGAGGCTACTATTGCTCTGGAAGCATGAGCAGCCTTCGCAATGCTTCCAGGTCGTTTTCGATGTCAACTTTCGAATCGGTCGATCGGCTCCGTTAAACTTGATCTAGCAGTATTTGAAGTACTAGAAAATAAAATTTTGTAATTTTCGATATTCATTTGCCTAATGAACGAAGGGTTCAAAATCAACGGCTGAATAATAAAAATCTTACAAACAGTGATATATATGACATTAAAATTTTAGATCAAAGATAATGATCTTATTTTATAGTATAAAGAACTTTCTATCAAATTTCACGTGATTTGATATTTCTACACCATTAAATTGCAAAGGCTCACTACGGCCATTAAAATTATTTGATTTTGAGCCCCTTCGATCACTAGGCAAATGATATTGAAAAATAATAAAATTTATTTTTAGAGTACTTCAAATACTCTAGATCAAGTTTAACGGAGCCGATCGACGATTCGAAAGTCGAAACATCGAAAACGACCTGGAAGCACGGAAGGCTCCGTGCTTCCAGAAGCATAGTAGCCTCACTCTATATATATATATATATATATATAACATGTGCAACCTATATATATGAATGATATTAAGCTGCAGTTCCAACATACTATTATGCAATTGTCAGTTACTTCGATGTAAGTTCTTTTTTGTTGCTTTCACTCTTTCTGCAGGCAGCATCCCTAGGTGGACAAGAAGGAGTTGTCACAGACTATATTCTGAAGGTATAACTGTATAAGACATGAAGATAGGCATGTTACACCCAATACGATACTTCAGAATGATTTCTTTTTTTTTTTTTTTATTCCTTTGTTGTCATCGTTCTCTTCCCTCAAAACTAGCTGATCTATAGACAAAAAACTAAATGAACCTATGACTGAAGAGTTTATTCACAGGGTGAACAATTTCATTGGGTGAAAATCTACCTAAAGATCTCTTATCGCTGCAGTAGAAACCATAGCATTCGCTTATGATTTTTTACCTGTTAAACTGCAGATTTTAGGATTAGATGTTTGTGCTGACACCATGGTAGGGGATGCAATGTTGAGAGGAATCTCGGGAGGACAAAAAAAGAGAGTAACAACAGGTATAATGTTCTACAACAAGAGGAACAAAATGCTTGAGATTATCCTTGTTAAAGAAACATATCATTTCATTAGCTAATCAGTTGAAAATTTACTGGAACAGGTGAAATGCTTGTTGGACCATCTAGGGTTTTGTTCATGGATGAGATATCGACAGGCTTGGATAGTTCTACAACTTACCAGATAGTCAACTCATTAAGACAGTCAAACCACATCCTAGGTGGGACCGCATTGATAGCTTTGCTTCAGCCAGCACCTGAGACTTATGAGCTTTTCGATGACATAATTCTACTCTCAGAAGGGCAGATTGTATATCAAGGCCCCCGCACACATGTTCTTGAGTTTTTTGAATCCATGGGCTTTAGATGCCCTGAGAGGAAAGGCGTTGCTGACTTCCTGCAAGAAGTAAGCAGTTAACATCTTGAATGTCTAATGAAGTGATTATCACAGACCATGAAGCTACTCCAAAAATGTTTTTCCAATGGAGCTGTTAAAAGAAGCACGTGTAGCTTTTTCATTAGTGTGTAGAAGCAGAAGCTACATATTGGAGCATCTGCTTTGGGTAAAACTGTAAAAGCTCATTTCAGCTCCCTAACATACCAAGCTTCTGGCATTTTGTTAGCCAAACGCCTGGTTCTCAAAGCTTCTTGTTTCAGAAGCTAGGCCAAAGAGGCCCTAAGCAAACTTCACATCACATCTGTAGAATACATAACCACCAAAAACATTCTGATCAATAGGTTACATCGAGAAAAGATCAGCAACAGTATTGGGCACGAAGAGATGAGCCATACCGCTTTGTTCCTGTCAAAGAATTCTCAGATGCATTTCAGTCATTCCACGTGGGACGTAGGTTGGGAGAGGAACTCTCCACCCCTTTTGACAAGAGCAAGAACCACCCTGCTGCTTTGACAACTTCTAAGTATGGCATAGCAAAGAAGGAATTGTTGAAAGCTTGCTTTGCTAGGGAGTATTTGTTGATGAAGAGAAACTCTTTCGTCTACATCTTCAAACTATTCCAGGTACTATTCATTAGACTTAGGCAATGATCAAGTTCTTAGCATTACATAAAATGTCCAGACTCGGTACTAACCTGATACTGTGGCTTAGTCCCTCAACTTTTCACTCAAACATCTAGTCCCCAAACTTTCTCCAGTTAATTCCCTATATACCCCTTCTTCTAAAACAAGCCTTTAACTTGGAACAAGGTCAAAATGATCAGTTTATAGGAAAACATCACATGTTAGATTTTTCTTCTTAGTGGCCAAAGATGAAACTGATATATATGAGAAAGTTCAGGGACTGAGTCACAATATCAGGATACTACAGGGCCTAACTAAATACATTGCATCCCCAGAAAGTTTCACAAGTTATGACTTCTGCTTGTTGTCTGCTTCTTTCAGCTCACAGTAATTGCCTTCATTGCAATGACTGTATTCTTCCGAACCAAGATGCACCATCGTTCAGTAAGTGATGGGCTAATATACATGGGTGCTTTGTTTATCGGACTCATTACGCATACGTTTAATGGGATGTCAGAACTGCCATTGAGCACTAAGAAGCTTCCAGTCTTCTACAAACAAAGAGATCTCCTTTTCTTCCCAGCATGGGCTTATGCACTGCCAACGTGGATACTGAAGATCCCAATATCATTTGTGGAATGCGGTCTCTATGTTGTCATGACGTACTATGTTATTGGCTTTGACCCAAGTGCCAAAAGGTAAATATTGGTATTTTAATCTCCAGTCATATTAACCAAAAATATCAAAGTAACCAAAAAGATCTTTTGCCCACAGGATGTTTAGACAGTTCTTTCTATTTTCACTGGTTAGCCAAATGGCTTCGGGTCTATTCAGGCTCCTAGCAGCATGTGGTAGAGATATGGTTGTGGCAAACACCTTTGGCTCTTTTGCTGAAATGGTGCTCGTAGTGCTTGGTGGTTTCGTCATATCAAGAAGTATGACATTTTCTGAACACATGCACTTCCTATCAATGAAGCTTCAACTTCAATATTTTTTACATTAGGCCCTTCTAGGGGTGTAATTTGGGCCATGACAGGCCGGCACAACCTAGATTTTTTCGAGCCAAATCGTGCCACAAGGTGGCACGGCCTAGCCCAAATTTGAATCTATGTCTGGCTGGGACAGGTTATCTTTCATTGGACCATGGCCCAGCACAGCCACAACCCACACTAGGTCGGGCCATGCTGGGACACGGGCCGGCCCTTTACACTATTTGTTTATTTAAATTTTATTTTTTAAAGTTTTTACCACTAATTTTATAAAAAATATATAGTTTTTAATTGAATAAATAATTTTTAGCTGAATTTTAAAAAAAAATAAAATAAAATATGATTATTTTAAATTAATATTTGAAAGAACAAATTTTAAAAATAAAAAAATTAGATAAAAAGGTCGTGCCGGCCCTTGGGCCTAGTAAAAGAGGTCGTGCTGGCCCTTGGGCTTAGTCCTAAATGGACTGAGCCGCACCAGGCCGCATTCGGAACTGTAGCCCGGCACTGCTGGCATCTGAATATGGGCCAAGCTGTCCCAGGCCATATGCCAGTAAGCCTTGGCCCAGCATTGCTTGCACCTTGCTGCAGACTGTGTCTGGCTTAGCTGTGGGCCGACTAGATATGGCCCAACACAGCCCGCAGCAATGCTGGGCCAGATCAGCCCACAGACCGCCCGACCCGTATTACACCCCTAGGCCCTTAAGAAAAGTTATGGCAAAAATGTAATATACATGACCTTTTTTTTTTGTTTCAATCTCTGAAGAGGATATCAAGAAGTGGTGGAAATGGGGTTATTGGTCTTCACCCTTAATGTACGCACAGAATGCAATAGCTGTAAATGAGTTCCTAGGCAGTAAATGGAGACATGTAAGTTTATATCTCTCAAAGTAAATGAAATATGTTACACATAGATCCTCTAATGCTATACTTGTTACTAAATTCAGGTTGTTAATACAACTACCAGCATGGATTTCTTGGGAGTCCAAGTTTTAGAGTCCCGTGGTATATTTGCTCAAGCAAAATGGTTTTGGATTGGTGTGGCGGGGCTGCTTGGATTTATCGTGGTTTTCAATATCTTTTATATAACTGCACTAACCTTTCTTGACCGTGAGAGTTTACACCCACACAGCCATATATTCCTAAAATAACATTTCAAGGGTTTATTTTAATATCTTCTTTTTATTATGCAGCAATTGGGAAAGGCCAGATGGTCATTTCTATGGAGGCATTGAAGGAGAAACAAGCAAATAGAGTAGGCGATGTTGAACTCTCCCGACAAGGTAAGAATGTCAAATATCCATCTCACCGTGAAAACCTAATGCATAATGATAATACGACATGTATATTCCAAATTAAGATACAGTATGATACAGTGATTTCGAGAAATTATTGGCAAAAATAGTTGACCTATATAAGTTAGTGGGAAGCACAAGATTATTCTACTTAAACAAAAGCAGTTGTCAAGGCCAAGTTCATTTGTAATTAGAAAGTGCAAATGGTTCAATTTGGTTAAACGTTGTTACTGTTAAATGACTTTATCTAAATTATTACATGTTGGCAAACACAACTAGTTCCAAAGAACAATTACCTGCCAGCACTATGACTATAGCATGATTTGGTAAATCTGCATGACCGCAGAAAGAAGCAGTGAGATGAGGAGAACTACTGAAATTAACAATGACAACGAGCCTCGTGCAAATAAAAAGAAGGGTATGGTGCTTCCTTTTGCTCCACTCTCAATAACCTTTGAGAATGTCAAGTATTCCGTCGACATGCCACAGGTATACCTTAGCTTCCATGAATTATAGGTTCATGTCACTACTATTCAAGCCTTTCTCATTTAAATTTGAGATCTTCACATACATATACCTACAAAAGTATATATTGAATCTATATCCCTGAAAAACTTGATTTCTTACATACATACCGCCGCAATTCCAAAATTGACTCTGTCACCCAATGTATTGGAAGGCTCCCCAACTTAAGGTAAAGGGCATGTTGGTAAGAAGCTGCACTTTCAACAGTCAAAAAAATTGGGTTATTACAAGGGTACATAGGTATGCAGATAATTTCGAAGAATAAATATGTGAAAGCTTCTTCAAATTGGCGAGAGGAGGAACCATAAATAATTGCAGCACCTGATTTGCAGGAAATGAAAGCTCAAGGGGTTACAGAAAACAGGTTACTCCTTCTCAAGAGTGTAAGTGGAGCGTTCAGGCCCGGTGTTCTTACTGCACTAATGGGTGTAAGTGGAGCGGGTAAGACAACTCTAATGGACGTATTGGCGGGAAGAAAAACCGGGGGATATATAGAGGGGAATATTACTATATCTGGCTATCCAAAAAAACAAGAAACTTTTGCGAGGATATCAGGATACTGCGAGCAGAATGACGTACACTCACCCAACGTGACGGTCTATGAGTCCCTCATCTATTCTGCGTGGCTTCGATTACCAAGTGATGTAGACTCCAAAACAAGAAAGGTTGGTACTCGGTACTAATTTTTACTGATCTAGTGATCTAACAGTCCTACATGTTATGAACAAATACAACTTCTGCACACTGTTTTCAGCCGGTAAATATAATTTAGTCATTCATGTATCAAAATATCAAACTTCATAATTGTTAATTCTGAGACGTGCAGATTTCCACCGCATATGCAATAATAACAACACACAAACAATCTCAATGAAATCAACTTTTGTAACTGTCATGATTCTGTACAATCAAAACTATAAAATGCCACAGACAACTCACCACTAACCAACCATGTATGTCTTGCAACAACTCACCACTAACCAACCATGTATGTCTTGCATATAAATGTACCATAATTTGAGAAACTGAACATTTAAATTGTATCATGTTGTATTGATATATCAATGTATAACTAAGTTCTGTGCTTAACCTCTTAGAAGCTGATATGATGGTTTTTAGATGTTCATTGAAGAGGTTATGGAACTAGTTGAGCTGACGACACTGCGTGGAGCATTAGTTGGTTTGCCTGGTGTGAACGGACTTTCAACCGAACAAAGGAAGAGATTGACAATTGCTGTTGAGCTTGTAGCAAATCCTTCAATAATATTCATGGATGAGCCCACTTCAGGTTTAGATGCTAGGGCAGCAGCAATAGTGATGAGAACAGTTAGAAACACAGTAGACACCGGAAGAACAGTTGTCTGCACAATTCACCAACCCAGCATTGACATCTTTGAGGCATTTGATGAGGTAAGAAAAGGCGTAAGGTACAAGAAATTTTAATTCTGATAAGGCTGGATAATGTTTACATATTAAAATAAGATGCCCTTTTGATCACTAACTATTTAGCAAAATTTTCTCACCAAATGATGTGCTAATATTTTTCTACCTCAAATGCAGCTCTTCCTTATGAAAAGAGGCGGTGAGGAAATATATGTAGGCCCTCTCGGACGCAACTCCTGTTATCTAATTGAGTACTTTGAGGTAATGCTGAGAAACATAACCAGAAAAAATAAGAACTCTAGTTCTCATCACTTAGACTAACATTATTAGGCCTTTCCCTTCCCATGTATTTCGTTATCAGCGCGTTCCTGGAGTTCAAAAGATAAAAGATGGTTATAATCCAGCAACGTGGATGTTGGAAGTCACAACCATAGCTCAAGAAGAAGTCTTGGGGGTTAATTTTGCTGAACTATACAAGAACTCAGATCTATACAGGTACATTTGTACATGGCTATTTTCATCGACTGATTGAGATTTTACATCAAATAAAATTATTTTAAATCTTCCAGGAGAAACAAAGCATTGATTGCCGAACTCAGTAAACCTCCGCCAGGTTCAAAGGACCTTTACTTCCCTACACAATATTCACAGAGCTTCCTTACTCAATGCATTGCTTGCTTCTGGAAACAATATAACTCATATTGGCGCAACCCATCATATAACGCCATACGCTTCGTCTTCACGATATTTATTGCCCTAATATTTGGGACAATTTTCTGGCGGCTTGGTTCTAAGACGTATGTTCCTAGTCTATCTCTGCTATATTAAAAAATTCCCCCCTTGTCTTGATTTCAGAGAAAGTAGCTTTCACTACTTAAATAACTATATAATACTTGCATGTGGTAAAATATACAGGAGAACTCAACAGGAGTTATTCAATGCCATGGGTTCAATGTATGCAGCAGTTATGTTCATGGGGGTTCAAAATGCTCAAACTGTACAGCCTGTTGTGGATGTAGAAAGGAGTGTATTTTACAGAGAAAGGGCCGCAGGAATGTATTCTGCTTTACCATATGCATATGCACAGGTGAGCATATTGTCAGATTTCTATCACAGAAAATAGATATTAACATGTAAATGGGTGTGTGTGTGTGTGTGTGTGTGTGTGTGTGTGTGCCTTCAAAATAATCTTACCTATATAACCCTGCCAAAATCTGAATCTTCACATATGCCTTTTTAAAAAACTTAGTTTCTTACATTTGTATCACTGAACATATAGAAATGATCCTCTTTAAAGCAATTTTCCTGATACGAAACCAACTTCCCTGATGAATTGGATGATCCCCCAACTTAAGGTACTTTTACAAGAAACTACACTTTTTGAGGGGTAAAAATGAATTGCAGGGATATATGTAAATATATAAGGCCCTACTGAATATATGGTATTCCAGTAAAGGGATTCTCCTTTCACCTTTAAACTAATTTTGCTTCCTAATGCTGGGCAAAGACTACCAGCCGCCTTACCTTATTTCACTGTTCAACTTGATTCCATTGTATTTAGGTTGCAATTGAGATACCGTATACGTTGGCCCAGTCAGTTCTATATAGTGTCATGGTGTACAGCATGATAAAGTTTGACTGGACAGCTGCAAAGTTCTTTTGGTACATTTTCTTCATGTTCTTCACACTTTTGTACTTCACGTACTATGGGATGATGGCAGTGGCATTGACGCCTAACGCACAAATCGCTTCAATAGTTTCCACCGCGTTTTATGCAATATGGAACATCTTTGCAAGCTTCGTGATTCCTCGTCCTGTAAGTTTAACTCCACTGACAGTCTATTCTATTTCCTATCAAGTTAAGGCACTGAATGTTATCTAAATTGGTTGCAGAGGTTGCCCGTATGGTGGAGATGGTATTTTTGGGCATGCCCAGTATCTTGGACACTATATGGCCTATTGGCTTCACAGTTTGGAGATGTGGAGGATATCATGGACAGTGGGGAAACAGTAAAGGAATTTCTAAGGAGCTATTTTGGATACAAACATGACTTCTTGGGAGCAGTTGCTGCTGCAATGGTTGGGTTCTCAGTGCTCTTTGCCATTGTTTTTGCATTTGGAATTAAGGTGCTGAACTTCCAGAAGAGATGAGGGTTCTCACTTCTCAGTGACAGTGGGTCACCGTGTCGTAACAAACTTAAGACCATAAGCAAAGAGAGATAGCTTGCTTAATCATAGCAATCCTAATTAAAACGTTTGAATCCCAACTTTCTTTAGTCCTATGCTTTTTACTATGTTGTTTTGGGAGTTCGTAAGTTGTTATACTCTATTTTAAATGGTTAAATAGTATGTTTGGATTGCTTATTGCAGTGGTTAGTGATATCCTTTCTTGCATAGTAATAAGCATTTTTAACGGCTATTAAGAATGGAGAATTGCATTAGGTAGGGCTAAGACTCTTATGGAGGCTGAGTCCCCAAAAAATGGGCAATGTAGTTTATTACAATGCCCATGGGAAAGAACCAAATACACTTGAGTTTCATTTTTACTAAATGGGTGCATTGGAGATCTTCGTTTCAAATTCATGAAGATTGGGCAAAAAACCAGGGCGCTCGCTCCAGATATGGTGGAAGCATCAAAACGTTTTATGAGATATACCGTAATAAAGACCTCCATTTTCCTTAAAAGACAGGAAATGTGACTACTGAGTCTCCTAAAAGCAAAAAAACAATGTATTGGGAGGTTTTACTATGTGGTGAGCGACATAGGCTTCTTCGGATTGCTTTAAAGAGGTGAAAATAAATAGCCACCTCCATTGGGAAAAAATAGATCAACCTTTACTTTTCATTTTCGTTGCTTCTAAGAGGAACATCGATTAAAAGCATTCGCGAACAAGACAGTACCGTAAATTTGAAAGGAAAGAAAAAGAGAAAAAACAATAACAACAACAACTTTGAATCACAGTATGCGCATATAGATTACTAAGAGAACAGTTTGAAATTGCAAAGATATTGCTATTTAATCCAACAACAGGTATCGAAAACAAAACATATGTAGAACTCGAGACGTACCTGAGAAGAAGAAAAGGTCGCAGCATTGCTCACAGAGCAAGGAACATGATGGATCAAAGCAAGGAAAGTAGGGATTCATTTTGATACGTGTAGCATAAGAGCTGGAGAGAGAAGAAGAAGATGAAGATGATGCACTCCCAGGATGGGCGATCGAGGGAGGATGAAGGATGAAGGGTGCAGCCTCCGCAGAGACGGCCTTTTGAGCGGTCAAAAAGAGTAGTGAGGTCGGCGACGAAAAAGCTGAAGTCGCCGACTATTAGTTAAGTGAAAGGGGCGTGACCTGAAGTACTATTAGATCGCCGAATTCTTAACCCTGTAGTAAATCTCTGTTGCCCGCCCGCTTCATTAGTGGTTCTGTTTGTTCGAGGTGGAGAGTACCGTGATTTTCTCGCTCTTGGTGCTGCTGCTTCAGTTGCTGCACATTTCAATGTTTCTAGTTATTTATTTTATTCGCATTCAACATTTGTCGCCAATTTTACCGACTTTCCCATTGCAATTCGAGTCATTCTTTCAATGTTTCTAGTTATTCTATTCGTATTCAACATTAGTCACCAATTTTACCGACTTTCCCATGGCAATTCGAGTCATTATTCTTTGTCTGAAGAGCAAATAACTTTTCACCGTAAAAACCCTCCCACTGGCTTCCTCTCGCAAGACAACTTTTGATATCTTAATACCTCATCCCAGCCAGGACCAAGGTTCTCAGACAGTTTAGTTGCCTAACACCTAGCCTCTCAGAGTAGAGAAATTTTTTAGAGGAAATTTAGAGGTGCTTTTTAGTTGCCAAACACCTTCTCGGAGCAGAGAAACTCTTCGGGAAGCTAAGCCAAGGCCAGTCAGATGTTCGATGCTAGCATTTCAGCGAGATTGCTGTTCACAAATCACAACCTTTGCATCAGCTATACAACTTGCAGTACCCAGCATGCACGCCCCAGTCTATACACTCGTAGATGCTGCAGACATCCATATCAAAGATGACAGCTACATCAGATGAGTTTGGTTGCTGCATCATGAACACCGAGTTAGAGTAATTTATTTTTAAGAACTGGTTAAGGAAAGCACCACTTAAAATCCAATGCAATATTTGATTGTAATGGCAAAAGAAGGAACCTCGACGGCCGCGTATGTTACAATTTGGCAGATACCTCTCTCTAAGTTACTCAACACCATCTCAGCAAGAAAACTAGAAAAGCAAAGAGATAGCAGCTAAACCCCTAAACCTAGAAACGCAACATCATCAAGAGTAACAAAGAAAAGCCACCTAATTAAATCCCATAATCCTCCTTCGGACTTTAGTTACCCAAACTATCCAAGAAGCTCTGCAGCTCCCTAAGCCCCTCAGCAGATATGCTCCTCTGCACCCTGGGCCTCGGTGCAGTCAAAGGTGGCGGTGGCCGCAAGTGGAAGCACACCACAACCACTGCCAAGTTATCCCCGCTCCTCCTCTTAAGCGCTTCTGCGACAAGCTCTTTACAGCACACAACTGGGTCATTGTGCTCTTGTAGCTTCCTGCGTGCGAAGTCCACAGCATTCTGGCTCCTGAAGACATCCCAAATGCCATCACAGCCCATTATTAAGAACTCGTCCTCTTCCATGAGCTTAACCTCCATTACCTCGGGCTCTGCACTCAGGGGCCCAAGGCCATTGGAGTCCTTGAGGCCTTCCATGTGCCAATCACCAATTGCTCGGGCCACGTTCAGCTGGCCATTCAGGTAGCCATCATACACGTACCCACCAGAAGCTTCAATGCGTTTCTTTTCTTTGCTACAGGCTGGCTTGTGGTCCCGCGACATCTCGATGGCCTTGCCCTTGCGGCAGAGGACAGCACGGCAGTCACCGGCATTCGCCACTACGAGAGACCTAGAAAATTGAATGAAGAAAAAAGAGGGTTGTTACAAATTAAGTCAAAGTGTGAGCAGACTTCATTTTCATCCTTATAGAGTTTCAATTAAAACAATTTGCTCCATGTAGTTTGATTTCAATAGTTTCAATTTTAACAATCTAGTCCCCAAAATTTGAACTCGGTTTCTGTTTCTTACTTAAAGAGTTGCAGTTTCAACAAAGCAAGATCTTATGATTGTACTGACGTGGCATGATTTCAGATAATAGACCAATAGAACAATTTAGTTTTCATGCAGAACAAACTTCTAGGACTACATCATTACAATTAAAACTATTGAGGACAAAATTGAAATCAAGGTCAAACTTCAATGGACTAAAGTCTATATTTGACGCAGGAAAAAAGTAAATAGCTGATGACCCCAGAATAAGTCATTTTGGGTAGAATTAAGTCATTCTGGGGTACTCAAAACACCGTTGGAGAACTCATAGGGTACTTCAGTTATGAATCAAAGTTAAAACCAAATGAATGACCACAAAATAGCTAGAAAGATCACTGTAGTGAACAATATAATAGATAGCTCGGTCTTTTCTAGCTTAAAACTCAGAACAGGCAATATTGGCTCAAAAACAAGCTACGAACAAGGCTTCTTATTTAGCTTATGCCAAAAATAGGGGTTGAGACAGAAGACACCAAACGCCAAATACCACCTGAAAATCACGGTATTTCACAAGTAAAGAGCAATAGTAACACTACTACACAACTAAGTTTGTGGAATTAGGCCTACCTTCCAATGACAAGGGCAGCCAATGCAGTAGTACCAGATGCAACAGAGGAGTTGAGAGAGCAAGCCTCTGCAAAAGCAGTATCAGTGTGCAAGAATGCCGAGGAAACCACCCTCTCGATCTCCATAGGAAAACCCACATCTTCAATGATGAATTTTGGTATATTGCTACAAGCGAAGTCAGCAGCATGCTTTCCACCATGCCCATCAAACACCTATAAAAGAAACATTTGTAGACATCGAACTTGGTAAAACACACATCTACAAGTTAACAGAAAGAAAAGAGATCCCACCCCATGATCTGCAGAACTACCCATCTTAAGGTAAGGTTTTGTGTGCGCGCGACGGTGCAAGGGGGAGGGTGAGACTACAGTTTCTTGGGGTTTGTATGAAAATTTAGATTTTACAGAGGCATATATGTAGAAAGACAAATTTGCAGGGATAATTTTCCAAGCATATCAATCTACAGACATGTCTTGCCATTTTATCATACTGAAGAGCATACCCCATAGAAAGCATAAGGTCCATCACAGAAATTCTTTAGCCCATAATCCTGCATGAAGTTGTCACAACAAACATACACATCCTCCATACTCTGCCGGAATCCAATATCAGCCCAACCTCCAGAACGTACAATAGGGACAAACTCAGTTTCACAATTTTCTGAGCTCATTTCAGGCTCGGAAGACACATTGACTGATCTCGTCTTCACCTGCTAAACAACCAAATTAGTAACAAAAAACCATCATGGAGGAAGCCATGAAAGAAGCCATCCACAGCTGGATAAAGAATAAACTGCTACATATGAGTTTGGTAACCAATGACGTCAAACGTAGGGCCAGTTTGAACCATGTTGGAGCTTCTGTGAAAATTTTTTTTGAGTAGAGGTGCTCGAAGAAGCACAAACAGATTTCTACAAAAATACCCACCAAACAGCTGCATGATTCCTGCTTTTGGGACCCAAAAATTAATTTCAGCTTCACCATAATTAATTTCAGCTTCACCATATAGTAAATGCTTTGATTTTTTGTTTGTTAAATGCCTAACTACTGCTTGAAGTAAATAAGCTGGTCCAAAAGCCAAACCAAATAGGACTCTAAAGCAAAGTATGATGTTAGTATGTTACAAAAACACGCTCACAGGTAGAATTTCCTATGGTCTCATTTCATATGCAGATAAACATGAAATACATGTCCCTGACATCATTCCTATAAAACACATTGCTCTCCACCTGTAGTATAAAAGTAAGAGATAATAAAACTTCAGCTAAAAAGGGAAGTATTAGATCTTTAAGAATCTATTGTCAATGGACGACTTGGAACTACTAACTCAGGCATGATGCAAGGGCCCAAAAGTCCTAGGCCAAGACTTGATCTTAGTCCTTGATGAGTGTTTGCAATCCATACAACACCTAAGACGGTCGCTATCTTGAGCTCCTACCTAGTGTAACATGGTTCAAGAACTAGGTTTCAGTTTCAGCATCAGTTCTTCGCCAAAATGAAATGTTTCGGCAGTTTTGGCAGTCTTGAGTTTTATTTTGGGTTATTTGCCAAAGGTTGTAAAATTTCTCAAAACAATCAAATAAATACAAGGAATCTAAAGACTCAAAATAAAACTAAACTACCCAACATTCCAACATATCAAAGTGATATTCATGGTACCTGTCAAAAAAACACGCTTTGTATTGTCATATATTAAAGGTATCAAACAGCGATAAATGAAATAATATAGAAAATTCAAAAATTAACAAGATTATATCATAAAAGCTAGTTCGGTTAAATTGGATTAACATTCCTAGAAACCGTCTTTGGACTTTGTGTAGCTGAAACTGGAGTGTTTCAGTTCGGATTGGTGTGAGACCTTAGTTTTAGTTTTGGAGTTTCAGCCTAGACTCAAACCATTTATAGCCATAATTCATAACTGTTAAAAAAGCACAATCTATTTATGAGAGAAGCACAGTTCAAGAGAGCATTATAGCTTACGCAGCTGGAGAGATTGCTATAAAAGGTTGAGAACCTCTAATACACTAGATGTGTATCATTGTAACTTATCATATACGGCTTCTCAAAACTGAACTAAAAAGCAGATACAATTCCACACTTCAACAATACTTATTGTATACAGGAGGGTTGTTATAATATATTAAATAAAAAACTCCCCATAGTGATAAAATCAAACTATCTTACTTCTTGCATCTTTATAACTAATATCTTACATAACATAACGGAGACTGTTCATCTAAATTGCATTTTGTTGTTGAATAAAAGTAAAATGCTTCACAGTTTCCACAAGCAAGCACCTACTCCCCGTCAACAACTAGAGTGAGCAACAAATAAAGTATAAAATATAAACAAATGATATCATGGCAATTAAATCTAGCAGGATGAGTGACCCTCACGTGAAAGTACAAAAAAAAGAACTTGAATCATAATTCAGTAACAAAGGCAACACAAAGTGAAACGAACTTAGGGCATGTTTGGTTCACCTATTAAAGACTATTGAATCGGAATGGGATTCATTGATTCCGATTGTTGTTGTTTGCTTTATAGGAATCAGATTCCGAATCCCATTCCACTCTGGAATGGAAATGACCAAATCCATTTATTGCCCAATCCGGCTTTGAATCCCGGATTAGCCCATTCCAAAGTAAACTACTCAAGATCTTTCTTCATCAACATCTCCTCCTCACTTCATTACTTTCCTATTTCTTAACTAAAATCCTCTCTCAAAAATTCTAAATTTCCATTCCGATATTCATTCTAATAATGAATCAAACATTGTAGAATGATTCGTCATTCCATTTCCTATTACAAAGCAATTCGATTCCATTTTTCATTCCTATTCCAATCATGAACCAAACATGCCATTAAAGTAATGATCTTAAACAAACTGCCTACATCCACGATCTACTGTAAAACACCACAACCACAATTTATGGTGAAATTTGAAACATAAACTACAAAACCTCCAAACTCCAAAGTAAAATATTGAAGAGAAATGTAAGGAGTACTCACAAAACTATGGCGAACAAGCGTTGGCTTGCACGGCGTCTGCCGGAAACTACCTGCAAGCGGATTCGGCGGCCTCCCACCACTAGCGCTCTCATTCACATTCTCTCCACATTTCACGCTCCCCTCCTCCATTTCTCCCCAATTCACATCCCCAAACCCTACCAATTCACCACTCCAATCAAAAATCAAAAAAGATTGCGTACCACCAACTCCGAAAACCCTAAAGATCGGCGATAGATCGACAGCGTGAGCCCCGTAGAAACCGAATCCCGTGCCGGCACAATAGAGAACAACAAAGAGTGAAAACCGCCGCAGAAGTCGAAGAAGCGCTTCGCCGCTCCTCCCCCGCCGAAACCCAACACACGAAGAATCGCTTCGAGAGCACGTCTTCTTCGTCGCGCACGCAAAGGCCCCGCCGCGACGAAGCTCGCTTCGCTTTCTCTCTCTCCACCCCTAGGGTTTCTAGGCTAGCAAAAAAACTCCTCTGCTCTAGTGTGAACAGTGGCTTGAATACAGACGGAAGGAGAAGTGCGGTATTAATTATTAGTTAATAATTATTAATTAACTATTAATTATTAGCTTAATTACGCAATTAGGGTATGATGGGGTCTTGATTGATTTGAAACATAGATCGGGTTACGGCTTTGATGATTCGAAGAGAGTGTAACAGAAGACACTTGTATTTGCGGTGTATGAGCTTGAACTAAACCGCGTTTCGATTAGTTACTTGTTCTTTTCGCTGTAGTTTACATGGCCCTAGACAGCGGAAGTTACACTGTCATTAATGTACAACGTGAGGGATTTCGGTGGGAGTTAGGTTAGGACTCAGGAGGAGGATTCTACAATATTCGGTGCGCCCGTGTATGCGGAATATGAGATGCCGTATAGAGATTGGCGCATCATAGTAACGGTCACGATGCATTTACAAAGAAATCTGGGCCCTAGATTTATTATATCTAAGGTAATAAGAAGCAATGGGTTTTATTTTGCATTTAGCCTCCTGGCAAATTTTATCCTGTCAAAATTTAATTTGCAAAAATGGCAGGGCCGAAACTCATATGTTAAGTTGAATACGGTGAATCATTCACGGTGCTCGAATGATTCACCGTGTTTAGTACGTATTTTTTTTATAGAAAGTAGTGATGTCAATAGATATGGATATCCGAAATATTATCCGAATCCAAATCCGAATAAATTATATATATATATATATATAATATATATTTATTTATTTATACAATATATAAAATATTTAATAATTTTTATTTCTTAGATCTTCATCCAACGGTATAGATTTTTAAAACCCGCTGGGTTCAGGTTCGAATTTCCANTCCTTCTTTCTATTTCTAGGGTTTTAATTTAGTACAAATTTTTGGAATATATTATACATACATTCTTCAAGTACCTTAAAACTTTTTTAATAACTACAAAAAGGTATACATCAATTCTTCAAGTAAATACAGTTTAATAGCATCAGTTCTTCATGTAAATACAATTTTTGATAATTATTTTGTGACATTAAGAGATAGATATGGTGGGTTGGGGGTCGATGGTGGGGTGTTGGGGCATAAGAGAGTAATTCATCATTTTAGCATATTTATGCATCAAACATGATGTTTTGCATTTTTTGAATCTGCTGGAATCTTATCCATATGTAATATCAATTCTTAGTTTATATGTGATTTTGGTAGTTATTTGATGAGCAAAACCTTTATTGATTTTTATTCTTTTTTCTCTGCTGGATAACTAGAGTGTTCATATTACATCTGATTAGAATATTTTGTCAGGATATTGCTCTGAATTCTCTGTGAAATTAAAAGCATTTTACAATAGATTGTGTATATTGATGTGAGGAAAATTATAGAAAATCTTTTTGAGTAAACAGGGATATACCCTATTTGTGATAGAAATTATACAAAATCTCTTAATGTCTGGCACCATCATGGTGATTTCATGATCTCGTTGGCCTCACTAGTGTTTGAACCTTCTTCTCGTTGGCCTCACAAAATCACTTCTCTCGTTAGGGTTTGAACCTTCTTCTTTCTCTTTAGGGTTTGAACCTTCTTCCTTCTCTTAGGGTTTGAAACTTCCTGTGTCCTCCTCTACTAGGTTAGGTTAGCAGAGGTGCCGCTGGCAACCATTTCCTCCTCCTCCTCCTCCGCCATGGCTATGTCAGTGGAGCTGCCGCTGGCAACCCTTTCCTCCTCCTCCTCTGGCATGGCAGCGGCAACTCTTTCCTCCTCCTCCTCCTCTGGCATGGCTATGTTAGTGGAGCTGCCGTTTGCAACCCTTTCCACCTCCTCCTCCTCTATGGCTATGTTAGTGGAGTTACCGCTGGCAACCTTTTCCTCCTCCTCCTCCTCCTCCTCATCCTCCGACATGGCTATGTTAGTGGAGCTGCCGCTGGCAACCCTTTCCTCTCCTCCTCCTCCTCCGGCATGGCTATGTTAGCGGAGCTGCCGCTGGCAACCCTTTCCTCCTCCTCCTCCTCCGGCATGGCTAGGTTAGCGGAGCTCCCGCTGGCAACCCTTTCCTCCTCCTCCTCTTTCTCCGGCATGGCTATATTAGTGGAGCTGCCGCTGGCAACCCTTTCCTCCTCCTCCTCCTCCTACGGCATGGCTATGGTAGTGGAGCTGCCGCTGGCAACCCTTTCCTCCTCCTCCTCCGGCATGGCTATGTTAGCGGAGTTGCCGCTGGCAACCCTTTCCTCCTCCTCCTCCGGCATGGCTATGGTAGTGGAGCTGCCGCTGGCAACCCTTTCCTCCTTCTCCTCCTCCTCCGGCATGGCTATGTTAGTAGAGCTGCCGCTGGCAACCCTTTCCTCCTCCTCCTCCTCCCACGGCATGTTACACCTGAAGCCTGTTGCCGAGAACGGAATGTTGGAAAACGGGAGGTTGGAAAAGGTGCTTGGGTTTCTGGTAATATTAATTTTTTTAACCAAAACTAGCTTATATATATGGTCTAATTTTGTTATCCTTGTCTGATACCTTTAATAGATTACAATGAAAAATGATAATAATTTTTTTTTTCTTCCTCAGAAGTACCATATAAATCACTTTGATTTGCACAAAATGTTGGGTAATTGAATATTATTTAATTTTTATTTTATTTCCTCTATTTATTTGATCGTTTGAGAAGTCTTACAACTTCTTTTAGGAGACCAAAGCAAAGCCTAGAAATTAACAGGTGAAACTTTCAAAATTGCTGAAACATTTCATTAATTAATTTTGTTGAAAAAACTGAAATTGAAACATATTTTGAAATTTAACCTAATTTACATTTGAAATCGAATTCATAATTTGAATTTAAATTAAAATTTTGATTTCAAATCTAAATTTAAATTTAAAATTGAATTTAAAGTCTAATAGAAAATTAGAATTTGAGTTTAAAATTCAAATCTAAAATTAAAAATTAAATTCAAACTTTGGATTAAAATCAAAGATTGAATTTACAAATTCAAGTACAGAATCTGAATTGCACATTGTATTTGATCGTTTTGAGAAGTCTTACAATTTTTAGGAGATAACCCAAAGCAAAAACCTAGAAACCGGTAAAAGTTCCAAGATTGCTGGAACATTTCATTTTGTCGAAAAAACTGATTTTGAAATTGATTTTGAAATTTAACCTAATTTACATTTGAAATCGAATTCATAATTTGAATTTAAGTTTAAAATTCAAGTTCAAAATTTAAATATGAATTTAAATTTAAAATTTTATTTCAAATCTATTTGAATTTGAAATTGAATTTAAAGTCTAATAGAAAAATGGAATTTGAGTTTAAAATTAGAATCTAAAATTAAAAATTAAATTCAAACTTTGAATCTAAAAAAAAAAAATTAAAATTTCAAATTCGAGTATAGAATTTGAATTTGACATCGTATTTGACTGTTTTGAGAAGTCTTACAACTTTTAGGAGATAGCCCAAAGCAAAACCTAGAAAGTAGTACCGGCCGTTCCTAGAGCAAATGGCAAAAGGTTNGGCATGGCAGCGGCAACTCTTTCCTCCTCCTCCTCCTCCGGCATGGCTATGTTAGCGGAGCTGCCGCTGGCAACCCTTTTCTCCTCCTCCTCCTCCGGCATGGCTAGGTTAGCGGAGCTACCGCTGGCAACGCTTTCCTCCTCCTCCTCCTTCTCCGGCATGGCTATGTTAGTGGAGCTGCCGTTGGCAACCCTTTCCTCCTCCTCCTCCTCCGGCATGGCTATGGTAGTGGAGCTGCCGCTGGCAACCCTTTCCTCCTCCTCCTTCTCCTCCTCCGGCATGGCTATGGTAGTGGAGCTACTGCTGGCAACCCTTTCCTCCTCCTCCTCCTCCTCCGACATGGCTATGTTAGTGGAGCTGCCGCTGGCAACCCTTTCCTCCTCCTCCTCCTCCCACGCCATGTTACACCTGAAGCCTGTTGCCGAGAACGGAATGTTGGAAAACGGAAGGTTGGAAAAGGTGCTTGGGTTTCAGCTAATATTAATTTTTTAACCAAAACTAGCTTATATATATGGTCTAATTTTGTTATCCTTGTCTGATACCTTTAATAGATTACAATGAAAAATGATAATTATTTTTTTCTTCCTCAAAAATACCATATAAATCACTTTGATATGCACAAAATGTTGGGTAATTGAATATTATTTAATTTTTATTTTATTTCCTCTATTTATTTGATCGTTTGAGAAGTCTTACAACTTCTTTTAGGAGACCAAAGCAAAGCCTAGAAATTAACGGGTGAAACTGCTAAAATTGCTGAAACATTTCATTAATTAATTTTGTCGAAAAAACTGAAATTGAAACAGATATTGAAATTTAACCTAATTTACATTTGAAATCGAATTCATAATTTGAATTTAAATTTAAAATTTGATTTCAAACCTAAATTTGAATTTAAAATTGAATTTAAAGTCTAATAGAAAAATAGAATTTGAGTTTAAAATTCAAATCTAAAATTAAAAATTAAATTCAAACTTTGGATTAAAATCAAAGATTGAATTTACAAATTCAAGTACAGAATCTGAATTGCACATTGTATTTGATCGTTTTGAGAAGTCTTACAATTTTTAGGAGATAACCCAAAGCTAAAACCTAGAAACCGGTAAAAGTGCCAAGATTGCTGGAACATTTCATTTTGTCTAAAAAACTGATTTTGAAACTGATTTTGAAATTTAACCTAATTTACATTTGAAATCGAATTCATAATTTGAATTTAAGTTTAAAATTCAAGTTCAAAATTTAAATATGAATTTAAATTTAAAATTTTATTTCAAATCTATTTGAATTTGAAATTGAATTTAAAGTCTAATAGAAAAATGGAATTTGAGTTTAAAATTAGAATCTAAAATTAAAAATTAAATTCAAACTTTGAATCTAAAAAAAAAAATTAAAATTAAAATTTCAAAATTCGAGTTACAGAATTGAATTGACATGTATTTTTGATTGTTTTGAGAAGTCTATCCAACTATTTAGTAGATAGCCCAAACAGCAAGATCTAGAAAACTAGTACCACGACCGTTCTTAGAGCAAATGTCAAAAGTTTGTGGTGGTGTATACGAGACCCCAAGATCGAATCCTATTGATTCATTTTTCAGGCTAAGTTTATTTCTAAATGAAATATAACGAAGCGATAGCATGCTTCCTATCTCCTCTGCTCCAAAAAAAAAAAAAAGACTGTGAAAGGCCAAAATTGCTAGAAAATTTTTTTGTCGAAAAAGCTAATATTGAAAACTGATTTGAAGATTTAACCATAATTTACATTTGAAATCGAATCATAATTTGAATAAATTAAAATTCAAGTTAAAAATTTCAAAATATTAGACTTTAAATTTAAAAATTGATTTAAATCTTAATATTTGAATTGAATATTGAAATTTAAAGTAACATAGAAAATGAATTAGAGTTTAAAATTTGAATCTAAAAATAAAATTATTCAAACTTTGGGAAATATAAAACAAATTAGAATTTACAAATTCAGACGAACAGAAATCATGAAAGTCTGATATTTCATTAACTTGAATTAAATTTCGAATTTTAAAGTTTGAATACGAATATCGGAATTTAAGTTAGAATTTCGAAATCTAAATATAAATCTAAATTCAAATGGAGTCAAATTTAGTTTACAGGTTTAACTTCACTAAATTTAATTATTATTAATTACATATAATCAAACAAATTTAATTAAAATATGAAATTAAATGAAGATTATTTGTTTAAAGTTAAAATCCGAAGTAGTAGTTTGGAAAAATAAAAAATAGGAACAATGGTTCTTTTGTGCATGGGTAAATTTTTTTTGTTAGGTTCACAATTTTAACAATTTTGCGATTTTTTGGGGCAGTAACTTTTGGTTTTTTCAGATCAAATATTTATCAAATTATTAAATGGAAGGAATAATTACAGTTAAGTGTCAGTCCTAATGACACTATTAGTAATGAAGATATGATTGAGGAGCAAAACGGCAATTCCCTAAGAGCAAC
>NW_017890713.1:0-4368 GCF_001540865.1 Ananas comosus | reverse complement strand
TTTAATCCAATTTAAAGTTATCGATAGAGTTATGGTTGGAGACGGTTGTTTTTTTTAATTACTTTACAAATTCGTTAAAATTTTTAAAGTGGGCATTTGAATATCCGAATCGAAGTTATAGGATTCTTTTTCAACTTTACTGAAGAGTTTGCTAGTTTATTTATCTCCTTTGTTTTATTTTTATTTTATTATGCGTTCGTGGCGTTGTACAATACTTATATTTTCTAATTTTAGGTAAGTACCGTCAAAATTTCAATTAGAGGTTTTTTTATTATTAGGATGAAAAGTAACGTTATATAATTTGCATGGTGTGTTCCTATTGTTTTAATCTGGTATTTAGTATTCGATTAAGATTCATTTTTTCTTTATAATCGACTTTGGGTCTCGTGGAATCCAGTCGTTGGATGGCAAAAGGTTGTATTGGCAAGGGTCGTTGTCCGAAGTGCAGATTGTATCGGTACGGCCTCCTCCTCTTCCTTCTTTCCCAACGGTCGCCGTCGAGGTGATTGTATCGGTACGGCCTCCTCCTCCTCCTCCTCCTCCTTTCCCAACGGTCGTCGTCGAGGTGATTGTATCGGTACGGCCTCCTCCTCTTCCTCTTCCTCCTTTCCCAACGGTCGCCGTCGAGGTGATTGTATCGGTACGGCCTCCTCCTCCTCCTCCTCCTCTTCCTCCTTTTCCAACGGTTGCCGTCGAGGTGATTGTATCGGTATGGCCTCTTCCTCCTCCTCCTCCTTTCGCAACGGTCGCCGTCGAGGTGATTGTATCGGTACGGCCTCCTCCTCCTCCTCTTTTCCCAACGGTCGCCGTGGAGGCGATTGGATTGGATAATCTCCTCCTGTGTCCTTCAAAGTTTGGGATTCTCTTCCTTCTTCCAAGTTTGGGATTTCTCTTTCTTCTTCCAAGTTTGGGATTGCTCTCTTCCACAAATATCAAGTTTTGCTTTTTGGAGGTTAGTTTTTGCATCTTTTGTCGCTTGTCTACTTCCTTTATCTGCTTCTTTGTAAATTAGCAAATTGTCATAATACAGCTCTCCTACTATGTCTCAACCGTTTGGCATGTATATACAACAAGCAGTCTTTTTGCTGTTCATTATCATTAGAAGCCTTTTGAAGTCGCAAGTTATGTCATTTGTAGTAAAATATTTTGATTTCTTAAGTTCAGAAAGTTTCTCTCTTTGGCAGGAAAGAGGACTACACCTCTCTAGGTATACGTCGAAGAGGCGATTCGAAGAAAATGATGTCTGGAGATGGATATAGACTAACCAACACAACTAAGGGAGAAGGAGTTGACTGATTCAAGAAACACCAGGGGTGCTTCTGACCTAAGAGCTCCTGGTATCCTTCGTTCTTTTTTCTTAGAATTAGTAAGGGTTTATAGAAAACTTAGTATACCTATGTGGACGATATATGGCAAGGAATGTAGGATTTTAATCTTTTGGAGATTAACTTTAAAACTACATGAATGGATTTTAATCTTTTATACTAATGACATATGGTTATTATATTATTTGCATGCAAGTATTACTTAGTAGGCTCGGGATATGCAAATACTGAAAAATTTCTTGCACCCTATAAAGGAGAGCGTTACCATATTAGTCAATTTGACGCAAGCACACGGGCCCGCGTTCATCGAAATCCACGAGATTTGCATAACCACCGGCATGCTCAATTAAGGNACCTCATCCACCCTATTCTTCTATTACTAACTATTTCTTCCTATTACTAACCAACCTCATCCACCCTATTCTTCCTATTACTAATTATTTCTTTCATTTTAATGATTTTATCGGAGTGACATTAGTAAACTTTATTTATAAAATAAATAACAAAATTTTTAAGAAACGAACGTTTAATAATACTCCTAATTTTAATATATTAAAAAACACATTAACATATGGTTTTTTAATAAAAGGTGATGAGAAAATATTAAAACTTTTTAAGGAGTTTAAAAGTTTGTTGTTATAATTTTAACAGTATAAATTTTAAAAGTGAGTGTTATCATAAAGGACTTGATGTTAATTATAAAATCAATATTATAGTAAAATTGGGAGGTTTTTATGATTAAAAGTTGGAAAGTTTAAATCGGGTATCACCTCAACTCATAGCAATCCGCAAAAGTTTAGGCTAAACAAGGCTAGAAAGTTTGAAACGTAACGATAAGTTTATAGTAATTATTAAGTCTTTATAAATGCATGTAGTTCAGTTAGACGTGTAGTTGCTTGTAAATGTGTTTATTGTTGTGTAACTTAGTTTTTGTTTTTATATATGTTAGTTTTGTAAAACTTTCTCATGTTTATATATTGTCTCATTTTTTTATTCTTATAGATGGTTGTATAGATGGATGGTTATAAGTTGCGTCTTTTATAACCAAATACTATTTTTCAATATTCTAGACTAACTCCAACCCCCAACCAAACACAAAAAAATTTTAACCTCACTTTAGCCCTGAACTTAATCATATCCCTGGAATAGCTACTTTTTTCTTAACCCCGAACCAAATGGTGGCTTAAAAGAAGGGGGCAGATATAAAATTGCACGTTTCCTTTTCAATAAGGCGTCGTATGCGTATCGTTGTACGGGAGGCGATGCGTGGTCCCGGCAGAAGAAATTAGTGTGCATCGGGTGTATCCATGGATGCACGAGGCCTATCCATCCAGCACCCTTAGCTCAATCCTTACCCTTCACTCACATTTTCGTGTGCACTAACCTCATGCAATAAAGCGTCGTATACGTATCGTTGTACGGGAGGCGATGCGTGGTCCCGGCAGGAGAAATTAGTGTGCATCGGTTGTTTCCATGGATGCACGAGACCCATCCATCCAGCACCCTTAGCTCAATCCTTACCCTTCACTCACATTTTCGTGTGCACTAAACTCATGCAATAAGGCGTCGTATACGTATCGTTGTACGGGAGACGATGCGTGGTCCCGGCAGGAGAAATTAGTGTGCATCGGGTGTATCCATGGATGCACGAGGCCCATCCATCCAGCACCCTTAGCTCAATCCTTACCCTTCACTCACTTTTTCGTGTGCACTAACCTCATGCAATAATTTACCTTGGGTGGTGGTGGCAGGAGGGCCATGTTTTCGGTGTCTGAACATGGTTTACCACATTAGCGATAGACCTTTTCTCATCCATCCCTTCATGTGAGGCTCACTTGAAATCCCCCGTATATTGATGAAACAGATTTCATATTCCAAGAGACAGGGTGCAGGTAAACATTTTCAGATTAATGCGCGGCTGCTGTGCCAGACGGGCGCCTCTTTTGGCCATGCAATTGTACAACGATATCAAAAACCTTAACCGATTCTTTCTTCTTCCTTCTCTTGTTAGGGTTTGAACCTTCTTCTTTCTCTTTAGGGTTTGAACCTTCTTCCTTCTCTTAGGGTTTGAAACTTCCTGTGTCCTCCTCTAGTAGGTTAGGTTAGCGGAGGTGCCGCTGGCAACCATTTCCACCTCCTTCTCCTTCGCCATGACTATGTCAGTGGAGCTGCCGCTGGCAACCCTTTCCTCCTCCTCCTCCGGCATGGCAGCGGCAACTCTTTCCTCCTCCTCCTCCTCCTCCTCCGGCATGGCTATGTTAGTGGAGCTGCCGTTGGCAACCCTTTCCTCCTCCTCCTCCTCCGGCATGGCTATGGTAGTGGAGCTGCCGCTGGCAACCCTTTCCTCCTCCTCCTTCTCCTCCTCCGGCATGGCTATGGTAGTGGAGCTACTGCTGGCAACCCTTTCCTCCTCCTCCTCCTCCGGCATGGCTATGGTAGTGGAGCTACTGCTGGCAACCCTTTCCTCCTCCTCCTCCTCCCACGCCATGTTACACCTGAAGCCTGTTGCCGAGAACGGAATGTTGGAAAACGGAAGGTTGGAAAAGGTGCTTGGGTTTCAGCTAATATTAATTTTTTAACCAAAACTAGCTTATATATATGGTCTAATTTTGTTATCCTTGTCTGATACCTTTAATAGATTACAATGAAAAATGATAATTATTTTTTTCTTCCTCAAAAATACCATATAAATCACTTTGATATGCACAAAATGTTGGGTAATTGAATATTATTTAATTTTTATTTTATTTCCTCTATTTATTTGATCGTTTGAGAAGTCTTACAACTTCTTTTAGGAGACCAAAGCAAAGCCTAGAAATTAACGGGTGAAACTGCTAAAATTGCTGAAACATTTCATTAATTAATTTTGTCGAAAAAACTGAAATTGAAACAGATATTGAAATTTAACCTAATTTACATTTGAAATCGAATTCATAATTTGAATTTAAATTTAAAATTTGATTTCAAACCTAAATTTGAATTTAAAATTGAATTTAAAGTCTAATAGAAAAATAGAATTTGAGTTTAAAATTCAAATCTAAAA
>NW_017890712.1:28379-38431 GCF_001540865.1 Ananas comosus | reverse complement strand
AGAGAGAGAGAGAGAGAGAGAGAGAGAGAGAGAGGGTGGGGGGAAAGCGAAACAGTGGGATTCGTTGGAATTCGCCGCACAAAATTTCCATAAATTGTTTTATTTTTTAGAAAAAAAAGAAAAATAATAAGGTAAATATGAAATGAGGCCCCTCAACTATAGCCATTGTAAACTTACGACCTCAACTATTTTTTTTAAAAAAAAAATACTACTTGTACACCCAATTAAGGATATACTGTCGGATCGTTGGCGCCAACCATTAACCTCAAAAGCTCGAACTGTTAAAAATATACAACCAATTCACTTAAAGCATACAAATACAACGCCAAGGGGTTTCGATTGTAACTCGGCCCACCCAGCCTCACGTCACTTCGAACATGACTCAGTCCATCTAGCCTCACACTATTTTGAACATGACTCGGCCCAACATGGCCTCTCACCACAGGGCAGAATGAGCTGGCCTATTTAAGCCAACATATACAAGTTATACTGTCCCTACTTCATATACTCCCTCTTACATAATATTAAATTATAAAATTACATACAAAAATGGACTGAAATGTAAAAGCTACGAATAAGACTATTGGGCCTCTTGGGCCTATTTTCAGTGGGAGAAAGTGGACTCAGCCAGAATTTTTAGTTCTTTGATTGTTGGAGTTTACCAGGATGTTCTGATATTTCAACCGCCCGTTCTAATAAGCTAGATTTAAATACTTCTGAAACCCTTCTCTCGAAAGCTATAGATCTTGTCAAACTCCCCTCTCTTTGGTTATATCGAAGCTCAGCTCATTTTCATGCTCGACCTCTTGGTTCACAGAAAAATTACTCTGCGATGACAACCAGGTACTCTTCTCCATCTTTTTATTTCCCTACTTGCTATTAATTATTCAATACTTACTATATTGTTATTTATTATCTTTCAGGCTGTTTACAAATAGCTGGTGAAATTATTAAATTTGATAAAATATTTAATTTAATTAATTCAATTAAAACTGAATAAAAAATGAGAGAGAGAAAAAAAATAAAAAACAAATTGAGGTGTTAATCTCAAAACGAAATATAGTTTAGGGTCCTCCATTCATTTTAACCAAAAAATAGTAGTAAGCAGTGAGCTGAGCACGTTTCACAGGGCTACTGTACGGGCATAGCCGCATGCGGACGCATACGACACGTTGTTAATCACCGTCCATTATCATCAATCAACCTCTGACTTTTGATGGACGGTTAACATTAGCCCGTCGCTCATTGGGCGGTGGATATGACGCGTCCACATACGGTCATTCGTAGTGTAATGGCCCTGTCTGATTCCGTGAAGTTACTGAAACGGGATCTTACATATTTTGGCAGATCCCCTACAAGGACGGACGCAGAATATTTGTACATCTGTAAAAATATTTTGGATTAATTGCATACTTCCCGTAAATATAGCAAATTACAAATATATCCCTATAAAGTTCAACTTTCATAAGTTATTCCTATAAAATTCCTAATATTTTCAGATATGTCCCTGTCGTTAGAATCCGTTAGAAACGTTTAGTTAACGTAGGTTAATATTTTATCAAGGCTAATTTTTAACATTTTTACCCCTTTTATTTATATTGTTATAACTTTTGGAGGGACATATTTGTAATGGCAAAATTGAAAATATAAACAGTTTTCCAACAGTAACAAAACAGAGGGACATATTTGAAAATATTAGGACTTTTGTAGGATTAACTTATGAAAGCTGAACTTTATAGGGATATCTTTGTAATTCACTATATTTACGGGGACCTGTATATAATTAACCCAAATATTTTTCAACAAATAGGTTTTGAAAAAAAACATTATAGTTAAAAAAAAAGTCTAAAATACATAAAATCCCCAGATAAATACTTTTTTTCTACTTTTTTTTTATTTTTAAGAATTTATATTTTATCTCTCCAAAATTTCCAGTTGATTATATTTAGCCACTCTCCGTCAAGATTCTGTCATTTTTTTATAAATTATACCAAAGACGCCCTTAAAAAGACATAAATATATTAAAAAATTATTTTTTTAATAAAATAAGTAAGGATAATAAAGTGATTTTAAAAATCATAACTTTTTGAAAATATTTCTAAATTTTTAAGAAGGTAAAATATAAATTTTTTAAAGTCATAGAGTAAAAGTGAAAAAAAATGAATATTTACAGAAGAAGGGTTTTCTATATTTTAGCCTTTAAAGAAATTACAAGAACAAAAAATGTCCCCTAGAGCCTGGGTCATCTTACTATTATTTCAAATAAATTTAAAGCATTAGAAAATATTAAACTCAATCGTAAAAACTTTAAAGGACTGTTTAGTTGTATGTACTGTAGTTGTAACTGTATGCAGATTCAAGTTTGGTATTTACTTTTATACATTTGTGTTCGACTGCTGCAATTGCAACTGCACGAGAAGGCTCAACTACAGTAATTAGAACTACGCCTAAATTTGCTGCTGTTAGACTGCAGCACTTGGAGAAAGTAATTTTAAATAAAGATAAACTTACCTTCCTAATAATCTTTTTTATAAATTTTTTTTTTATCTTTGTACATAGGAAGTAATCTCACCACTCCATATGTAAAATGCTAGAAATTTATAAATTTACTTCTCAACAATATGTAGCCAAATAAAATATTTATATCTACAGTACTTTCTACTACATTCAACTAAATAAAAAATATAAAACTATAATCATTTTCAATTGCATGTATTTCAAACTATACAACTTTTACAATTATGTTGAATCAAACAACCGCTCATAAGAGTTTCAGGGTCATTTAAAAAAAAAAAAAATTAGTATGGTATATACTTCATTTAATAAAAAATTAAAATTAAAATGAAAATACAATAATTGATACCGTAACTTGTCAAACATTATAATATTGAGGTAAAAATGTATAGGGACTCCATTCTCCATATGCCCTCCAAATCCACAAATCNCCCTCCGGTTAACATCCGTTAGTGATCTGTTTATTTTTTAACAGTGGATTCGTAAAATGACCATTTTACCCTCACAAATATATCCCTCCAAAAGTCTCAACTGTTAGAATCATGAAAAAATGTCCGCTCAAAAAATTTTTAATGGTCATCTTCTTTCTCTATTGAAACTAATTTAATCCACCATTATTGTATCCTTTGCTCTGTCTCTTCTCCCACTCCTTTTCTTCTTTACCTATCTAATACCGATTTTTCGATGCTCGACATGGGGCGAAGCAACAAGCGTCGTAGATGAATGGGGACTAAGAAATCCTAGTTACGGATTCAAAACTAGCATGAGAGAGAGAGAGAGAGAGAGGAAGAGGAAAAGAAAGAAGAAGAAGGAGAAGAATTCACATTACTGCGATTTTGATTGAGAGAAGAAAGTATAATATCAAAGGGATAAAAAGGTTAATTTATCTCACTTACCAACTAAGGTTATGCATTTTACATACGATTAACTATATTTTTCTAACGGACACTAACAATAGAGGTACATTTGAAACAATCAGAACATATTAAAGAATAAATTTGAAAACTTGAACTTTATAAAAAAAAATGGTTAATTTCATATAGATCCCTGCAGACATAGTGACTGACAAATATATCCCTACAAAGTTCAACTTCATATGTTGTTCCTGCCGTTAGAATCCGTTAGAAAAATTTAGTTAACTATAGGTTAAATATTTAACCCTAGTTAGTTTTTGACATTTTTACCCCTCTTATATTATACTGTTTTATACCTTTTAGAGGAAACTAGAGGGATATATTTGAAAATATTAGAACTTTTGCAGAAACAATGTATAAAAGTTGAATTTTGTGAGGATATATTTGCCATTCACTGTGTTTGTAGGGACCTGTATGAAATTAACCCTTATAAAAATATATTTATTATTCGGTATATTTTTGAAAATTCTAATTTTGAAATTAACTCGCCTCGAATTCGCCCCGATCCGATAAGAAATAGAGCGGGCAGGTGCGGACCCCTCCCGCCTGGATCCGCCCCATTTGCATTCCTGGATAGGGATGTCAATGGGTATGAATATCTGAAATATTATTCGAACCCGAATTCAAACAGGACAAGTTTACTTGAGCTAAATAGATATAGATTCGGCTATAAGTACAGTAAAAAAAACCCGACGGATATTAATACGGATATGAATTTTGTATTTACCCGACCTGAACCCAAATCCGAACTCGAATAAATTGTATAACATTTTGATATCTAAAGATTGTATTAGATATTTAAAGAATGTATTGTTGTCTTTAACTATTGGAATTTGTGATCTTGATATTGATATTGTATGACATGAATATTTTAATATTGTATTTGATTGTATTTTGAAAATTTTATTTTAGAAATTTTGATTTTACTATAATATATTTTGAAATATGATAAAGATAAGTTATTATTTCAGATTCGAATTTTAAATTTTTAGTCGAATTTGAATATGAGTATGAATTTTAAAATCCGCCGGGTTCAGTCCGAGTTTGGATTTTAATTTGATTTTCGCATTCTACGGGTTTTTGAAAACTTGACCCCGTTGACATCCCTTTCCTGGACCATACTCAACCTTCCACATCCTTCTTGATCCCACCTTCAAAGTTACTATATAAACTGCGTGTAGCACCGATCCTTCACAAGAATAAGCAACTTAGAGAGAGAGAGAGAGAGAGAGAGAGAGAGGAGAGAGATTGGAGATGCTGGGCACGGAGGCGAAGAAGCTCTTAGGGTTTCCTCCCAATTCTCGCCCCTCTTCCTCTCAGGTAACTCCTCGGCTTCCTCATTGATCCCTTTTTCTCCATCTCCCAAAGATTTCTTCTTGTAATTTTTTTTTCCCTTGGATGCAAGAATCTGGTTGTTGAAAGTAGTAATTGATTCCTACGATTCGTTTTCTTTTTTGGTTTTTAGGGTTTGATTCGGATTGATGGTGATATTGAGCCATGATTATTATTATTAGCATTATTTGATAGTCTTGTTGTGCGTGTGTTTTCTTTTTTTTTTTTTCTGTTCTTGTTATTATTACATGGAGAAGTATAAGAGGGACTTTGAGATTTGTATTCATCCAAAGCTAAATGCGGATCGAGTGTGGATGTAATTGTTGCTCTAGTATATCATAATTTAGGTTTTCTATGGGCACGGATGTTTTTCTCTTTTTAAGAGCATTTTAGTAGGAATATAGTTGTTCATAGTTACATCTATACATCTTAAAACATGTCTTTTTGATTTCGCTTTTTGACTAGTTATGCAAAGTTAGGGTTTATCTGTAACATTTTGATTCTCTTTTTTTGTACAATTTAAGGACCTGTTCTAGATGCAAGATCATTTGATTCTGTGAGGCCTTGTTTGGATGCTGGAGTAAGTTATCTACGGATACCTTATTCTAGTAAACAATGAGAATTTTTTGCCATTATGATTGATATCTAAGGAGTTTGATTTTTTACTGTTTTCCAATAGTTTCTTAGCTATCAATTATTTGGTAGGATAGCATATTTCACCTATGAGATGGTTTATCTTATTTTGAAGAAAATTGGTTGATATGCACTTGAATATAATATTTAATTGCGTAAATTTTTGATCATGCTGCATTATTTACTAAATGTATAGATTATTCGATTTGAGTATATTATTATGGGTGTGTATCGAACGTGGCATTTTTAATTGCATTGTAACTGCGTCTTAGTCGCGTTACTATTTGCTTAAGAAGTTCTGTAGTCCATTTCGTCGATGAGAAGATTTGGTCCGTATGTTTTGTATGGATTTCATATTCTGCTTTGCTCTAGTTTTTTTTTTTTCTTTGACATAAGATACTGTTAATTTTCTCATAGATTAATTATTCTATCCAAATGAATTAAAATTATTGATGCCAAAACCTTTCAAGGATACATATTCTTTCAAACTTACTATCTTCCAATCATCTAAATTAGATTAATTCATACTAAGTAAGCTTTCATTGAATATTTTATTCCGCAACATTTAATCAGGGCCTGACTATTTTAAACCCATTTGTCAAAAAATATGTAATAATTTTAATAAAGTCTTTTAGAGCTTATTTTTCTGTCATTTATAGAGAGATCATTGATTTTTCATTGCGAGTTATTTGGTTTCTGTTGCTATCTAGATAGTGTGCTTTTGGATCTGTTGCTGTATGGGAGATTTTCAGTGAAGTCTTTGCAGTATGTTGCATCTTAGTGTACCTACTATTCATAGTCCGCATCTTCTTTATGGTTCTTTTATGGGTTAAACTAGAATTTGTTGAGACAAAAATATTTTGGATTATTTTCGAGTCTTCTTTATTGCATATGGAATCATAGATGTTACATTATAATTAGGATTTTTTACGTGGAACGGGAATTTTACCAGTTTTTTCGTCCTTATTTTTTGGTTCATGGATCGTAAATTTCTTTTCTGCAATTCCCATTATATGGAGAATCTTAAGTTTGCTCAAGGTGAGTCCTTTGTGAGCATTGTATAATACCTTAGATCTTTCTTCGGTTATTCAGTATCATGCATTTTTGGCCCTGATTTTCTTAAGCTTAATTCGACATTATCTGCGCATATCTTACGAATTTTTTTTTCTTTAATTTGTTGGTTCATGCCTTTTGTTTCTGTGTTTCTCTCTCTCTCTGTCTGGTCTCTCGTTGCCCAAAGACAGTCCGTCATCATCATCGCTTCTGTTTGCATATTGGAACTCCATTGCCCCTACATACTGAGGAACACATTGACTCACACCTATACTTCGGTCATACGTACTCTGCTTTTTCTCTCCTTGTGTTTGAGATAGATGTGTTCGGATGGTGTAGAGTATCAGATATGCTTACCCATCATCTTAAGCAAAGCAGTGCATGCAATAATGGGGAATTGCCAGGTGGCGGAGGCGGCGGCGGCGGCGGCAGTGGAGCTTCCGGGTGGGAGGGTGCGGCGGCTCTACTGGCCGACCCCCGCTGCCGAGCTCATGCGCTCGAACCCGGGCCACTACGTCGCCCTCGTCGTCGCCGCCGCCGCCGCCGCCGCCAATTCCGATCGCCTCTGCGGCCCCGGCGATGGCGGAGGTGCAAAAGCGACGCGCGTGAAGCTGCTCAAGCCCAAGGATATGCTCCTCCTCGGACACTCCTACAAACTCATCACCTTCCAAGGTTAAGTTCGATACTATCTGCTTCATTCATTAAGAAAATAAATTTAAATAAAAAATAAAATAAAAACTTTCTCAATTTGAATATGAAAAGCCTTGGCTATGAATAACTAGAATACTGTATATCTTACATCTAAAAATTTAAAATTTTCAAAACTTTTTAACATTAAAATAATTGATAAGATGAGTCAGCAAATTTTAGCTTTGTAGATGTTATACACGATGTAAAATTTATGCCAGTAACACAGATGTATAGGTAACATTTGCTCTTTATTTTTATATATATATATATATATATACACACACACATATTGTTTTCTTTTTCAAGGGGTGGTGAATATGGTTAAACTAGTGTACGTATATTTTTCTATGTTCAAATGCATTTTTTTGGATAAAATAAATTATGTTTTTAAAATATTATTTCTATAAATTATTGATGCAGAGGTAAATTTTATACCATAAATTGTACAGCACGTGTATTAGTTCAAAAAAAAAAGAAAAAAATCTTCTTATGAATATCAATACATCAACAACATAGACCATAAAATATTATTCAGGTGAATTTTATATAGTATTTTGCTGATGACACTTTACAACTGATCAATAACTTATTAAACAATATATAATAGTCACTATATATGTAAGTTCAAATTAATTTTTTTTTTAAATATTTGTAGTTTCTGTTTTCTAATTTGTTTTTTTTTTTTTTTTTTTTTCTTTTCAATATATCCCTCATATGTTCCTCCGTTATTCCAAAATATCCCTGCAGTTACCACCCATTAAGTTAATTTGGGTTAAACATTGAGTTAAATATCAACTAGAGTTAACAAAAATCAAAATGCCTATTTTGTTCTTAACTTATTAAGGGCAAATAAGAAAAGTCGTTGATGACGGAAGAGTAAATTTGAAAGGGCAAAATAGTAATTGTATACATATTATTGCTAACATAAATTAATTCTAGCGGTATATATGAAATAGGTTGGAACGTAAAAAGAGTATTTTCAATAATAGCCTTGTAAGAGGGGTAAATTAGAAAGTCGGAAACTTTTTAGAGGTATATAAGCAATTACCCCTTTTGTAATAATAGGAAAAAGCTAATGAGCAGCGCTTGCGATGCACAAACTATCTGAATACCAAAAAGCATCTTCTTCGACAAGCCAAAAAAAAGTTACTAATAAGTTTAGTTTTATGTCTTTCTCGCCAACATACGCTATACTTTTATGAACTATTAGGCACTTCTTCCGTTCTTCGCCATTTACCCTAAGGTTTTGTAGAGGCCCATATTTTTTTTGGGATTATAACTAGTATGCCCTTCAAAATTTCAAAAATATATTATTGGATTTTAGAAGGGTATTTTGGTAATTTTAGAGTAAATTTGTAAATTTTTGAATAAGAATAGTAAGAAGTAAATAAGCAAAAGCCAGTTTTTTCCCCTTATTTTTTTTAATATAAACTATCTCTTTTTCAAAATGTGTTGAAGTTATGGTATTAAGCCCCATATTTGTGTTGTGTTTTGTTTTAAAGCCCTCCCTTTTCCACAAAACGCGCCCATCATTTTATGCTGTGCAGGGCATACCAGAGGCAAAAGGAGGCGCAGCCATCCTACAACCCTTTCTTGCCATAAAAAAAAAATTAGCAAACCAGGTTGTCTAATGTTGTTCCAAATCAAACATTTTTATACATTTTTTTAGCATATATATATATATATATAGAGTTGAGCTAGAATACTCTCAAAAGTATTAAGAGGTTGGTGCTTTTGAGTTTTTAACCCTTAGATGAAAAAATATAAAGTTGGAATGATGGTGATAGGTGGAATAGTGTTTGATCTAATGGTTATTAGTAATCAAGAAGTAGATCAAAGGGCTAGAAATTTAGAAGCACCAAGGGGTAATACTTTTAAAAGTATTCTAGCTAAATTTTATATATTACTATTATTATTATTTTTATTATTACTATTATATATACATGCAGAGGTCAATAGCTGTTATTGTATCTTTCTCACAGAAAAAAAAAATAAAAAAATGCTGTTATTGTATCTTATTAAAATCGGCTTCGATCAATGTTTAATTAATAATAAGTGGCAACCTGGATTTGTTGAGAATTTCTGTGTGAAAACAGGATTTTAGAGGGCTTTTCTTTTTGCACTTTGGATTGCAGCTATAAATTGTATTTTATTTGGAAGAAACAAAGCCAAAAAAAAAAACAAAACATTACTAAAAGTTAAATTTATAATTTGAATTTAAAATAATAACATTAGGAATTAGAGAATTACAAAATAAAAGTATTAAATTAAGTCCTTGATTGGCATTGTGTTTGTTTTTTCTTTTTTATTGGTATATAAAAAGTTTAGAAGTGGATAGAAAATTACTTGTAATTTTTTTTATTCAATGTGTTTATTCGACAATGAAAACTAAAAATTTAAAACTAATTTTCTTTTCAGCTTTTAAAATTGTCATCTCTTGGGTAATCAGATGTAGAAAACTACATTTTGGGAGAAAAAAATTGTGGAACTTTTTTTAAGTTTTTGTTGTTTGGTTCGATGGAAAAGAAAAATAATTTTTCATGTATACGTCTTTGGTTAGTAAGACAAAAAATTAAAAAATAGTTTTCTTTTTATTTCACTTATTTGGTTAATTGAAAATTTTGATATATGAACACTTTTTATAAAAGAGAGTGAGATTACTAACCTTTTAAAATTTAACATATATAATACTTACAAACTCTTTATAATATAAATAACAAATTATTAAATAAAAATAAATTTTAACTATATTTTGGAACAAATAATATAATTTGATAAAAAAAATTAGAGATAATAGAGGTGACGGATAGGAGATGAAGATGGTTCTTTCATCTATATATATATAGAGAGAGAGAGAGAGAGAGAGAGAGAGAGTAGAGCTACTATGCTATTGGAAGCATAAAGTAGTTGGTGCTT
>NW_017890712.1:0-27239 GCF_001540865.1 Ananas comosus | reverse complement strand
TATATATATATAAAGAGTATTAGAGTTTGATTGCTATACTATCAATAGTATTTGAGTTATTTTTCTATACAATTTTTAGCTATTAGATTTAGGGATGTCAATGGGTACGGATATCCGAATCCGAATGGAGCGGATATATCAAATGCTATACGGATATGGATTCGGATATGGATATCAAAAATAAAAACCCAACGGATATAGATTCAAATATGAATTTTGACTGTACCCACCTCGAACCCAACCTCGAATTTATTTTGCATTTTATATAATATATATAAAAATTTGATGTTATATTTGAAATGGTATTTTAAATATTTAAATTTAATATAATATATTTTGAAATATTAAAAATAAATAATTATTTCGAATTCAAATTTTAAGATCCGGATTCGGGTTTTGAATTTTTGGTCGGGTTCGGATTTGGATATGAATTTTTAAAATCGGTTGGGTTCGGATTCGGATCTTAGGTTTGGAGTCAGATTCAGATTTAGATTTTTAAAAATCCGTTCTGAATCTGACCCTATGACATCTCTAATTAGATCTATTCTTTTAATTATTTCTCATTGAATTAATACTATTAAATCAAATATTACTAAATCCCAAGGGCCCACCACTAAACCTTTTTTATCAAAGAGTTAAAAACTATATAGCAAAAAAAATTCAAATCTCTCTCTCTCTCTCTCTCTCTCTCTCTCTCTCTGAGGTGGTACATGTACACCTATATATTAGAAAAAAAATTTCTTTTTTACCAATATATTAGAAAAAAATACCTTTTTCACTCCAAAACACTCGTGCGAAAAAAAAATCCTCCTCCTAAAAAAACGTTTGGAAAACAAAAAAAAATTCGTGAAATATGAAAATAAATTCTGTTGCGAACCAAAAGCACGAAATTTTTTTTTTCCAACCTGCGAAAAAAATTTTGGAATATTTTCCAAAACACTAAACAGGCCCTAAGCTAATCAACTATAAAAAATAATACTAATAAAAATTTCTAATACATTAAATTATAGAAAGTACTTAAAAATATAAAAAAGGCAATGATGCCGAAGGATGCTGAGTTACCTCCAAATAGTCGGAATTTCTAGTAAACAGGACAAGGCTTTTTCTTAAAAAAATTATTCACAGATGGTAGTTGTTTTAAATTTATTCGGCTGGCTACAGAAGTCTAAAGAATTAAGGGTATGTTTGGTTCGAGTTATCTTGACAGGATTACAAGCAATCTCGGTAGAATTACGGTATTTTGTTCATCCGGTATGTAATCAGATCGGTAATATAGCATTACAAATGGTATAAAACTGTACAAAAAATATTAACGCGAGATGGGTGTGTATTTTGAATTATTGAAAGTCAATAACACTGACTATTATGTAAAATAATAATTTTACCCCTCTTAACTCCCGAAACCCTTTCGATACGTTATTTTAAAAATTTTAATTTAAAATTTTGAATTGTCAACTTTTGAATTTTAAATTTTGAATTTTAATTTTAAATTTTAAATTTTTAAATTTTTAAACTTCAAATTTAAATTTTAAATTTTAAATTTGAATTTAAATTTTAGATTTTAAATTTCTAAATTTTAAATTTCAATTCTAAATTTTTAATTTTTTAGTTTTTAATTTTAAATTTTAAACTTCAAATTTTAAATTTTAAATTTGAATTTTAAATTTCAAATTTTAAATTTCAAATTTTAAATTTCAAAATTTCAAATTTTAATATTCAAATTTGTATTTTTAATTTTAATTTTATTTTTATTTTTATTTTTATATTTATATTCATATTTTAGATTTTAAATTTATAGATTTCATATTTATATTTTAAATTAAAATATTAAATTTATATTTTTGTTCAAATTTAAATTTTATATTTTAAAAAATTAAACTATAAAAAATAAAATTTAGTAAAAAAAATATTATTTGTAAATAGTAAAAAAAAGATTTGCAAAATATTGCTAAATATAATTTTAGAATAGAATATACTACTTTATTGTCTAGATTACTGAATTTTATAGACAAAACTAAACATAGTAATGCTATAAATACTGCAATCTAGCATTACATTACTGTATTAAACCAAACGCGCTGATGCAGCATAAGTAGTAATTTTATTTAGAAATCTAAGATAACTGAATATATCAAAATACTCTGTAATATTACATAACTTGAACCAAATGCGCCCTAAAAGTAATCTTATTAATATATAATCCTAATGTCAACTATTTATTCTTTTTTCACTTAGAGAGAGATAGATGCGCAACTGGGAATGTGAGAGAGAATCGTGAATGAGAGAGAGAGAGAAAGCTAGTCTGTGTGTGAGCCTGTACAACTGTTAATTCTTCTTGAAACAGTTGCAGCATGAATTGAACCACTAATGGGTACCAAAGCAGTCTTGCCACAATACAAGGTGAAGCAGCATTTCAATCATCATCTTTCCTACACACAAACCAAATGTACAAATCCTTCTCCCCCCTTTCCCTTATGCACTTATGCATGCAACAAGGGAGGCATCTAGCTAGTGAACATGATAATAAATAAATGGAAGCTTACCATTCATGCTCTACGGCAAGGGCTCTTGCGAATCCCCCAACCGGGACAGATGAAGATACGCGTCGGTGCCTACGAAACACCAAAAAAAGAGGAGAATTTTTAAGTGTATGGATCACAGGGAGCAAACATCCAAAACCGACAAGTCGACCGACCTAGCTTCTTCGAACAACTCTCTGCTCTGAGAAGTGGGAGGCAGGCATTTGACAAACAGAGAGTTTTGAAGCTTTCGTGGTGATGGAAAATTTAGAATGAGCTTTTGCACCCAAATGTTTTGAAGATATAAAGCAACAACAGCCATAATAAAATTGACTTCGACTCTTGAGATAAACAAGCGGTATATAGATATTAGGCTCCAAATGCAGAGATTAATGCCAATACATTCACCGATCTCCAGCAAAATGACATTAGGCTATGTATTATGGGCACTTCTATAACCTTTGCGCGTCCATGTCAAACACGAGCATGTCCGTGTCAGACTCGTGTCCAACGCGGACACGCCATGGACACACGTTTGACGCGGGGCCAAGATGCATCCTATTAAATTATACATATATTTATTTATTTTATTTTATTTTTTATGCATAAATAATATAAAAAGATAAATATTTTGGCTTTTTGATGAATGCATATATTTTTTAGACAATATAAACAAATTATGGATGGTGGAGAATTTCTTAGAAATATAAAAAATGAAGAAATAAATATTAATCTATTAGTTTGTTACGTTTGTTGTTTTGATATTAAAAAATAAAAAGTGAAATATCGGTTGGTTTATTAGTTTGAGTTTTCAATAAAAGTATTTTTATTGAAGAAAAAAAAAAAAAAATGAAATTGGTGAAAGCCTATTGGTTTGTACAGGATAGTCGCATTTAGACTCAAAAAACTTCGCTTCACCGGTTAATAATAGAGATTATTATCATTCTTACGTGCTTTTAATTTCGTTTTAGATATTTGTTTACAAAATTACACTTTGAAATTATTTTTTTAGTTTTACTTTGAGTCCCTTTTCGTCTCTAATATTCTCCACGTTAAGGTTAAGTGGAACGTTAGTAACTACCCGGCCAGGTACCACTGCACCGTCTGGACCAGGTGGGTTAAAATTTGTACATGATTTTGGCTTTGGTTGCTTTTTGGACCGTGTTTGTCGGCCCCGAATTAACATGGTCACCAGGGGGTTGGAAATTCTGTAAAAATTGAAACCGGCGAATGAAAAATAATAATGTTTATCTAGGAGCCGGAGATCTAAACTAACGTACTAACCAGGGATTATATCATTATAAATAGGAACAAAAGTTCATCCAGATGTTTATGATAGAGTTGGAGCCTGCGATGGGGATGAAGAAAGCATATCCCCAATAAGCTCTCGGTCGAGCAAAAGCCGCGCTTTAATTAAGCTCTAGCTTAACGAGTAAATCATTTGTTCGGCTTGTGCTCGACTTAAAAAGTCGAGCAAATTGTTTGCACGGCTTATGTACAAGTCGATCTATTGTTGAGCATTTAAATATATATATATTTATTTATTAATATATATATTATGTCTAAAAATAATAAACTAAAATCAGGTTAGATTTATATTTTGGATTTTATTAATACTTTTTCGAGTAAATATACATTTTAAAGTTTGTAATCTAATGTTATATTACGTATTCTAGAGTATTTAAATAAAAGATATGTATAATAGATAAAAAAATCGAAAAACAAACACTCGGGTCGAGCACAAGCCGAAAAATTATTTGCTTGGCTTGTACTCGACTTAAAAAGTCGAGCTATGAAATTGCTCGATTGAGCACAAGCTGAGCAAATACTTTGCTCGGCTGATGCTCGGCCAAGATCGAGCGAGCACAAGCCGAATAACTGTAGGGATGAAAATTTGACTTTATATTTATATCCCCGAATAATCGTTTTTTTTTAATCTTCCGATCCCACTTTTCAATTTTTTTCCCTTTCCAATCCCTGATTCCACATTAATGGTCGCTTTAGCTTTTGCTGTGGGAGAGCGAAAGAGAGCGTAAGCATATATGAGCAGGAGGAGAGGTATAGGGGAGAGGAGCGATAGGTACCGAGGAGGAGGAGGAGGAGGTGGAGCAGTAGCAGCAGCAACAGCTGCAAAGATCCCGATGCTCCTCGAGGCTCCCACAGAGGGTACCGCCGCTTCTTCTCCCGCACCCTCCGCCGCCGCCTCCTCCACGCCGCCACCCCCCTCTACTTCGTTTGCCCCCACTCGAACTCCATGTACTACCTCAAGCCTAGGGCGGGGTGCCGCTTCTTGGAGGAGGAGAGGCGGGTCAAGGAGGTGTTCCTCGAAGGGTAAGCGTAGCGCGCGTCTCGGTAGCTCGAGCTCTTGGACGGGAAGCCCGAGAGGGTGTTTGGGCGGCACAACTTCCATGGCTAGCTAGCTAGCTAGCTTTTGATCCCAAAGGAGAGGGAAGAGGAGGAAAAAGAGGAGTAAAATGGCGCTAAACACACGCTAACACCGCACACCCAAACACACCTAGCACACCTAACACAAACACGCCTCGGGTGTACAGTAGCCCCTGCTCTAACCATACAATGGCAATGTGCTTTGCGGAGGAGCGAAGGATCCCAAAGAACACAGATCCCAAACCAAGCTTGGAAATCTTGTAATAATAAAGTAAATAGTTGTTAAACACCACAACCCAGCACCCAAGGAGCATAGATCACACCTAATTAAAAAAAAGAAATTAAATTAAAATGATAACCTCTTTACCATATACCACGATATGGTAGAAGCGCAAGAGACGTAAAAAACGTGTATACAATGACCTATACAAAGTTTTATACATTAACGTTAAATTTTGAAAACTAAAACGATGGCTTGCCATATTATAAAACATTTATACATGTATTTAGTCTTTTTTTAAACCGGAAATAGTGAATCGAAAGAAAATAAACATCGTAAAAAGTTTAGAGGTTTACCATCTCTTTTGTTACTTTCAAGCCTATCATCTTATTTTTAAACATTCAAGTCCATCGCTTAAAAAAAATAATTATCTGAATTTTTATAATAATATTAATACATTTATCAGGAAGTTAAAAAATAATAATAACAAAAAAATGTTTTGATCCGAATACTCCACTTACTAAATGGAGAAAATTTGCACCATTTGGCAAATGATGAAAAAGTTTCGTTATTTTAATAACAAAAGACAAATTACGATATGTAGGAAGTCTGAAAGCTATGTCTTTTATATATTCAAACCACTTTCGCCATTTACTATAAGTGACGAAAGGCTTTCGTCATTTAATAAATGGCAAATTCGGTTAAAATATTTATTTTTAAAACCTACAGATAAGAATGTTAATTTTTTAAGATAGCCTAATCAGCGGGTAGAGTCCATCGGTAAACATTCATGCAATATCGAGTCTATTCCAGATATGTACAACATCCACTAATACGAACTCTATGTCCATCTTACGTCCTTAAGTTGAGAAGGAGAAAACAAAAACAACTTAAATGCCGCGGCTCCCGGCTGTATCACAAATTTATAAAATAACCGATCGTTTACCATTTAAAACATTCCAGAGCTCCGTTAGAGATACTACGCAACTAGATCGGGAACATGATTATAAAGCACTTGTAATGGAAGAAGAATCAAGATCGATTAACCAATAGAAGAGCCGAAAACTACGTAGTGCGTACAGCTCGGAAATCTATATACTCTAAACCATAACGTACTAAAACACGCACATAAACATTGGCGGGACACAATTATAGAACGACGTTTAGTAACTCGTGAACAAACCAGATCAACCTCGAAGACATTTTTACGAAAACTCTGTCTATAAGTTTCTTTAACATTGTCGATAAAACTCATCTTAGGTACCTTGTTGAGAGGTAGCTTGAGATGTTTGTTTACGAAGTTTAACGACACAAACGCGAAATCTTAAAAAAAAAAAAAACCAAACGGTCTGATGACCGAAGACGAAAACCGAAAACGAAAAATCAACTCTTTGAAAAGGTTATTCGACCCGGTCTGGCAGTCGTCGATATAAATGGAATAGTTAGTCAATACGTCAAACAGAAAGAGTACGTCCAGAAACGAAGAATAGAAGTAAGATAATGATTGGTACGGCTAGTCAACTAAGAAGTGAACAAAGAAAAAGAAGAAAAAAAAAGGGAATAGGACACAGTATGATGAATATGATCGAAGTTAATTTATTACGTCTAGTAAAACCAGTGCCACTGGAAAAGGACATTATATTCTCTAAGAAGCAACTATTAGCATTTTAGTCTTGACAAACTAGAAACCTCCTGTCTTTCGAAGAAGGTCCAGAATAAATAGAGATAGACAAATACTTCCATGCCCTAACCATAAACCTAAGAAAAGCGCTATAGGCTAGGAAAGGTCTTCAGTTTCTGTGCTTACTACTCAATCGGAAGTGGGTCTACTAGGTCTACTAGTTTCACTCCGTGTTGTTGCATCACGGCTGTTACCGGAACCCACATGTCGTCAACTTTTTTCTGAACCTAGGATTTCAAAAGGGTTTTCTAGACCTTCTTTGAGTAGTTAAAGAACTAGCGAAAATGTACAGCTCCTAACCGTAGGCGCACAACTATCCAATCAATGAGAAAAGAATATACGAAAAGTAAACTACTGATAAGAAGTAAAGTGGTTTTCAACTACTTATTAAATGCAATATATATCAATTGTTCGCGAGCAAACCTGATCAACCTTGAAAACATTCTCACGAAAATCTCATTTTGATAAACTTCTTCGTAACTGTAAAAACGGTTTTCATCTTCTAAGCATAATATCGTTATATTTAGAAGAAGAAAACCCGGTCCTTCAAGTAAAGTCGAAGGGTAGTGTCCTTTATGGAGCCTTGAAAACCCGCGTTTTGCGGATTGCGACGAAGAGCCTCAAAACTCATAAAAGTCTTCGAATCTGGTCTGAATCGTGAAGTTCAGTATTAAATAGAAATGTTTTAAAGGCGACGTAGTTGAGACTAACACTAAATTATAAATGCTGACTCTTTAGAGACTAAACTAGTTTTAAGTCCCGTTGTACACCGAGACGTACTAGGACTAAGCCTTGGGCTAACATAACCAGAATATTTGTGTTCTTACAGGGGATACGATCACCGTGCTCGACGATCACTCCTGCGTGCACCGTAAACAAAGTCCCTTATGCCTAGACGCGGGCTTCAACTTTATATACCTCTATGGCTAAAGTGAAAAGGCATTCACGAAAAGTATTAGAACTATAAGGAGTAAACAAGAAGACCCTCATGAGACAAGATTAACACAACCTCTATCTAATTTTTATCTAGAAGTTTTCAAAGAATAGGCAGCAAAAATAATAGCCAAACCTATACCTATATCTACATTTCACTCATTTCATATGTGACTTTAAACTTTATATTTAACCTATATTTAGACGATAGTTTCGTGTATACCTATACTCATCGACTTATACTGTATTGATTTGTAACTCAGCTATGATTATGAAACTAATAAATTGTGGTACTCATAGCTGCCTGCATGAAAAGAAAGATGATTACAAGAAAAGCGAGGCTATGTCTATACAAGGTAGTGTAAACGTAGAATACCAAAAGCTTAATCATTTCTTGAGGGACGCACGCCAGGTTCTTGCAAAATACTTAAGGCTATTTCTACAAGGAGGACAATCTTATTATCAACGACTACCTTAGCTCCTGCAGTGTTAGTTCCATGCTCGGAAACTAAAGGAAGATATAAAGTTGTATCAAGATACCGTGCAACGAAGTGTTGACACCGTTTAAAAATTGTTTAATTAGTGGTTCACAAAAAAGAGAGACAACTTTTAGATCAATTGGCAAACGTCATGAATTCGTAGTACAGCAGTATCACGATACAAACCGTACTACGAATTCGTAGTCCACAATATCACAAAGGGCTGTATACCGACCTATACCGCACAATGAGCTGCTCACTTTATAGAGCTGTATCACGATACCACACAATGAATTCGTAGTTCACAATATTACAATTAGAACAGGGCTGTGTCTAGAGCCTGCTTCCACCACCCTATGGTTCTTCGCCCGAAGGCTTCTATAAGTGTATGGAAATGTCGTGACGTTTCTTAGGCGACCTCCTCTTAAAACCTCATTTGCTACCGCACTGATACCGACCTATACCGATACCGAATGGCTATTCGGCAGAAATACGAGCTATAAAACCGCCGCTAGAAGTTTATTAGAGGTACCTTCCTATGCCATACAGCTTTGCGAAATAATTCAAACTTACGTACTAAAACTAAAGAGAGATCGTACAAAAAACAGGTTGTAAAACAATACCAAGGACTTCATCCGCACAAAACTGGAGTCGAGATTCTAGATTAAAACCCTTTCACAAATTCAATATTGAATTTTATACTACGCTCATTAGTATGTTTAAATCAGCAATACACTTTATAAACGTTTAGTTGTACCGAAAACCTCGGATTATAGATCATCAGTGCCTGTGATTGTGTCCTATGTCCCGTGCTGTGCTAAGTCTATGTCGCTGAGGCGCCGAAGGTTTATTAATCATAAATATAAATATAAATATTATAATAATTTATAATATCATATATATAAATAATACATATTTTATAATTAAAACAATTTTATAACAATATAAAGAGCAAGCTTATTTTCAATTATTTTAAAAGTAACTAAAGGATATAAAACTCCTNTAATTTATTATTTTTAAATTTTTAACTTTAATAGTATCTATCTGCTACAATACTTGGGTCACTTTACTATTGATTTTTAAGAGAAATTTGATTTGCGTCAAAAAAAGAATCGGATGGATGAATCTATTTATTTGATTTGTTAAATGTTAATTTAAATCTTTTCAGTGTGCTCTTTAATATTTGTTATCTTTCACTTGCTAGATTTCAAACATTTTTTTTTATAATATCTATGTAACAATTTTTCTTCTCATATAATTCTTAATTTTTTTTTTTTCAGTTTCTTTCATTATTTTTCATTGAGTTGTGATTCCATTTTAAATATTTTTTAATGTGTTTTTCATATTATTAAGTCTAATCAAATATCGTTATATTTTTTTTCTTCTTTACATTTATATTTATTTATTTAATTGGTAAATTTTTATTAAAATATTTTTTTCCCGCTGCATCGTGTGGGTCACTACACTAGTTACTCCATTAAAGGAGAGTTCTGTCACCTCAAGGTGGTTAAGAGGTGACATGTGTCGTCCTTAAGCTCTCCTCTCTCTTTTAAAACTTTGCATGCACCCAGTCTACACAAATATAACATGCACCAAATCTATTTTCTTAATTTAAAATTAAAATATAATTTAATGGATATATTTACACTATATAATAAATTTATGTACAAAATATTATAGGGTTTAAGTTCCAACAATATGGACTTATCAATATAGTGTTTAACATATAAATATACACCTGGTGCATGATGTCATGCCCCGGATTACTCGTTTCCCCGGGCATGCTAATAGACCCGCCGTATACATAGAAATTTCTCCTGTATACGAAGCGAAACAGAAAAGTACCGGTAATCAAACAATACTACAAACAGTAGTATAGAGCTGCTAGGAAACTAAATCATATATAAAACAGTAGTTTGATACATACATATCATCCTGGTACAAAAACACTCGCTTCAGCGAGATACAATATTAGTATGTAAAGAACCAAAAACTACAACTACCTGTAGCTGGTACTCCTCTAGCTCTGGCTCGGCTGGAATGGCTCTAACTCGCGATGCCTTCGCCACGATCTGAATCAGTAACGGCAGCAGCCGAAGGCAATGACTCTGCAAAAATAGGGGTACAACTAGGCGTGAGAACTACTGCAAAAGAAGTAGTCCTCAGTGGGTACCGTCCTCAAACTCATCGGCTCACCCACTAAGTCTACAGATCAGTGATAGAAAAAGAAGCTGGAACAAATCTATAGCTATATGCCACTATTCTATCATGAACCAACACTACTATCTGTAGAGTAATGCAACCTCAGACCCAAATCCATAGGGACTACGAACATACTTGTCCCAGGGACTGTGAACTCACCCGTCCTGCCTGTAGAATTCTAAATGCTACCTCCACACTAATTAGTCCGTGGAGAGCAAGTCCAACCAGGACACTACACAACGCAAACGCACAAAGCCCGACTCAGGAGTGGCACTCGTGGGCGCTACCAAACCGAGTATGCAAGCGTATCTCTACTGAGCTCAATCAGGCTCTAACAGGCTATGATCAAGTAAATAGGGTCCAACCGGTCTAACAATCAAAACTCACGTACCCTCGGCACAAACTGATGCAAAACCCGCAAGCTGAGTCCACCGTCAATCCTAACGGCACCCGACAGTCCGAAACAGTCTATACATTGCTATAAAAATAAGCTCGGCATCTCCGCACGAGCGTAACTGTATTCTACACTATCCCAAATATCTACCGCCAACAAACTGCGGTGATACAGATCAACTACAGCTCCTAAACTTTCAGCGTATCAAATGCACACAAAGTGTGGATACTATTCGCGACAGCTTCAGAAGCTATCTGCGTATCAAATGCGCACTAACAGCGGGGATACGAAGCACAACAGCTTCAGAATCTATCTGAGTATCAAATGCGCACTAACAGCGTGGATACGAAGCACAAAAGCTTAAGGAGCTAACCAATAGTTTATAGAAAAGACTGTAGAATCTACAGTTGAATATTACCCAAGCTCGGCATCCCGCACGAGCATAAATGCATTCTAAACTACCCCGAATATCCACCGCGCTGAAACTGCGGTGATACAAACCAACTACGGCTCCTAGAGCTAAATCAGATAGTAGAAGCAACTGACGGGTTAAATCGCTGGTTTTCTCCTAAGTTAACTTCCAAGTCCAACATGTATATTTATTTAATTACTACAGTATGCTCCAAATTCAGATTTCATTTAACATACTAATCAATGAATTCGAGCTAAAACATGATATACAGAAGCTGAAACTATACATGTCTACTATGCGCATGCTTAGGAGGCAAAACTAATGATTAACCCACCTTCAAAGCAATTCCACGGCAGCAAGAAGGTCCCAAAAACACTAGGAGGTTCAGCCGAGATCACGCTGCAACAGCAACAATACTTCTCCAAGGCTTTACACATCGAGAATACTATAATTCCATCAAACTTACGAAATTCAGCACTTAAGCTTAACTTTTCCTCAAATACAATGTTAACTTCACCTTTCAAATCTCAAATCAGGTGTAGCAAAGTTCCAAAACCAGTAAACCAAGATGGAATATCACCCTCTGGTCCAAACTCAACTTCCTCCAAGGATCTGAACACAAAAGCATAAAAATACATCAATAACCCAAAATTTCAGCACTTAAGCTTACATCCACCAACTACAATGTCAAAACTCACCTAATCACCTTCAAATTAGGTGAGGAAGGTCTCAAATCCAGTGAACAATGTTGGAGTAAGCTTCCCTGGTTCAAAATCCCATTTCCTCCAAGACTAGCATCAAGAAAATCCAAAAATCATACATTCAGCTCAATGGTGCCAACAGCAAAGTAAAACGAGGATTTGACCAAACTAATCTCAACCAAACTCTGTCAAATTGGGCTCCGCGGATTTCTCTTGAAGTCTAAAATCCAACAAACCAAGTTCCGTGAAAAACGGAGCTTCCTACGTCGCACACGAGCCGAAACGCCGACGGTCACTACTGGAAAACTGCTAGAACAGCACTCCTCAATGAAAACTTGGTGAACTTGAGCAATTTTGGAGAAATTAGAGGGGTTTGGATGCAAAATAGCCTTCACTGTGAAGAGAGGGAGAAAAGAGGTCACAGGGGTCGAGTTCCCCCTATTTATAGTGTGCTGGAAGGGTCCAAAAAGTCTCAGGAACAAATGCTGTTAAACTGCACTATTGCAGAAAAACCGAGATCTGGGCGCCCTAAACCCAGTTCTGGGCGCCCAGAACTTCCAGCCTGCACAAACAGTACCTCGGTTTCTCCGTCCGACTGTCTGTTACACCGCTAAATGGTTCCGGCGGATCTCACCTACCACACCCCACGTGTCAACACAATCGATATTTCCAAAGTAAACTTCCGGACCCACATATGGGCACCCGGAACATAGGATCCGAATTGGCTTCCAGTTCTGCTCAAATCAGTACTTAAGTTCTGGGCGCCCTAAACCCAATTTCTGGGCACCCTAAACTAGAGTACTTAAGATCTGGGGCCCTAAACCCATTTCTGGGCGTCCTAAACTGGCAAAACTCCAATTTTGTTTATTTGAGTGCGCCGAGTCCATTTTTGCATCCATTTCGTACAGAAACGACTCCGACTCAGTCCGACACTCTCCAAATGTGTCGATTAGTCACTAGTACTGTAGCCAATTGTAATATACTGAATTTTGGGCTTATTGGCAAGTTCGAGGGTTGGATTGGCTTTTGGAACTGGTCCACGATTTTTTGAAAGACCTTTGAAAGGTTTTGACAAGTTAATGAAGTAAGAAAGTAACTGGAAATGGAAAAGTGAATCGCAAATCAATTGCAACGCTCTAAATTTGATAAATTGCGAAGTTTGAATATGCGAAATGGTAAATGGGACTACCCTACATATTCTAAAGGGTTTGGACAAGTTTTTGGACAAGTTAGGGAAGTGGTAGAGTGGCTAAAAGTAAGAAAGTGCATTTCTGGCGAAATTCTGCATTGTGTACCGGTACAGCCATCAACGTGTACCGGTACACAGTGGCAGATACGTGGCGGCAGGGCTGTTTTAGTAATTTCACATCTTGCCTCTATCCTTATCTACCCAGCACGCCCCCTGGAGGTCTTTGGATGATGCTAGAGCTCAGAGAAGTGCCTTTGCACCTCCCTCATTTTCTCTCTCTAGGGTTTCTCTCTCCTCAAGTAGAAATCGCCTATTCGAGCTTATTTCGCGCCGCACGCGTTACTCGCTGGGTTGGAAACTCAAGGAAAGCTTTTGGAACGTGGGGAGGAGGATATTTACTGACTTTTCTGGGATTTTAACACCAGAAAGAGCTGAGTTGCAGCTTTTGAAAGGTATGTAGCTTAAATTCTCTCTAATTGGAAGTTTAGTATTGGATTCCGAGTAGTTTTGGTTTTGTTGCTCCCAGCTGAGTTCGAGGGCAATTTCAGCAGCTAAAGAGAGGTTATTTAGCTGTGATTGAACCATCTTAGACCAGGGATAAGCTGCTCCAAAGTTGGACAAAGGTAATTTGTTAGTTATGATGTACTTTCGAAATTATATGAAGTTTATTCGTGCGAATTGATGCAGTTTGGATTGTGCTCTTCGCAGCAGGTTTGCGGATTAATTTAAGCTTAATTGGTGACCTTGGGGACTGGTTAAGAGGTGTTCCAACTAAGGGTAAGCTGAAATTGCTGTAAGGAAACTGAATTTGCAAGATTCCGACTATATTTATTAATATTTGACGACTATGATGCCGTTTTGGAAATNCTTTGTTCGCAGTAGGTTTCCGAATTAATTTGAGTTAAATTGGTGACCTTGGAGACTGGTTTAGAAGGTGTTCTAACATGAGGACACATTTGAGTTGGTTTTAAGATGAGCATTGGGAGCCTTTACCGGAAGTGAAGTGTCAATCTGAGAAGCTGGAATACCCGGATCGCTTAGCTACGTGAACTCGACAAAAGGCGTCGTTTATCGGTGGGTCTGATCTTCACGAAATGGATGAATTCCCTCTATGTCTCTTTTGACATCTGAGTTGAAGTTTGTACATATTCATGTGAATATATGTATAGTGCAAGGCATTGAGACATACATTCATGAGTAAATCATATCGGATATGATGGCATTTCTAAACAGTAATGGAAGACTTATGATTTGTTTTCGTTACATAGCCACTTGTCGGATTACTATGCATGCATGATATTAGTAGCTTGTATAAGCAATTTCACTTGATGTCATTCAAGTGGATATAATAGTAAGATCACAAATGTACCAGTTAACTTGGTTGCACGACAAAGAGATTGATGTACTTAAGTTTGAGCTATGTAATGCTATATAGCGAGTATAATGGCTAAACTCTGAAAGGCATTTGTTTGCATAGGCATTTTTAATTGTAGAATGAATGGTATAGAGATCATGTAAAGAGTATTTGATCACTTATCTCACTTGCTTGCATTATCCTATTAGTTTCTACTTCACATGATGGATTCATATTATAGTATATGTTCTAGTAAGTAACTAGAATTTCTTATGATGGCATAACTTGAATAATTATTCAATTGAATATAATCTAGTAAATAACTAGATTTGGATATGATGACGTACTTGGATGATCAAGTAGAGGTTTATATTGGACTACAGGATATGTACCATGAGTCTTTGAATATGACATTAGTAAACCACTTTCCTTATGTGTAAGGACTAGCGAGAGATTTGAGTAACTGACCAGGTGTAGGCTGATAGAATCACTAGTATGATGTAAAGTTTAAACTTGTCAAGTTAAACTAGCGATTAATAGAATCATGTCAACAAGTGTTGATAGTGACTTATGATTGGGCACTACAGTATCGACATTGGGTCGAGTTGAGATTCCATGTTTGAGACATGATGTAGTTGGAATGTTTGTGCCATGGATTACAGCTTGCATGCCATTAAGCTCTTTCGTACACGCTTGCGGGGGTCGCGCCCCCCTAGCCCCGCACTCCAGAGTGGCTTGAGATTCCATGTCAGAGACATGATGTTGTTGTGGTATTTGTACCTTGGACTACGGTTTACGCTTGCGGGGTCGCTCCCCCCCAAGCCAGCACTCCCGAGTAGCCTAGCGACAATTGCTCGCTCATGTACGAAGTGAGCGCCGAAGTGGATTGCCGTGGGGAGTGTACACTACCACGGGGCCATTAGGCACGGCGCGGCTTTGAGCTTACCTTGTGTAAGTCTACTGAAAATTGGGTTATGACAAGTGCTTCAACCTTAGCTGGACATAGTAGTAAAGTTACTTTATGTCTTTGGTCAAGTGAACTTATTGATGAACAAGCTAGACAGTTGACATCTAAAGTAAGTTTAGTGATGAATAACCTAGAAGTTGATATCATGATTGGTTAGCAACATATTGACAATATGTTTCATTCTTGCTAATGTAGAAGGCAATTACATGATATGATCTGTAATTTCAGTAAACATAAGTTATGATGTATGCAATTTGGTGTATGTTCATTAAATTATCAATCAATGTGAATGATAAAATCTTTCGTGTTAACTGATACTTGCAAACTATTGATATGCATTTATTTACTGTTAAGTAAATAGCATGAGTAGCTATTTTCATACTTATTGCATTTACTTGCTTATTGCATTACTTGCTTATTTATTGCTATCTACTCGTGCCACAGTTGACCTAGTGGTGTACTTCGCCACACTTGGCGGCTTACCCACTGGGAACTATTGTTTAATAGTTCTCACGCCCTTTTTGCTGTTGTTTTTTTTTTTTTTTTTTCAGAGCCTTCCACAGCGGGAAAGGCTAGGGTTCCTGGCGAGGGGTCAGCGGCTAGCTAGAGCCTTTTTGGACGTGTACTAGACGACCTCCTTCAGTTTATGTAGTTTAGTACAGAGATGTATATTAAGTTATTGTAAATTGTACTTTGTTCTTATTTACTGTATTAAGGTTTTGGATTGTCTAAGTTTAAACTTTTAAGTCTTGCTCTGATTACCTATTTAGAATTGTATGCTTTTATTATATTGATTGTAGACGCCTGGTGTATGCTTGAGTTGTGGTGTACACGGCAGGTCTGTGCACGCTACCGGATATGCTTCCGTTGGTATCCGGGCGTGACAGATTATAGTGGTATCAGAGCCTAGGGTTGAGTCATAGTGGACCTAGTAAACCTTAGGCCAGTTGGACGATCAGGATTAGGATCGTGAGAGACGGAGTCTTTTGCGACTATGTTGAGCGAAAGTAATATGATTGGGTCATACTTATAACTCCAAAAGTGTTGAAGTTTGATTGAAATGAATAACCTCTATGTCCTTCCAAGATCACGTTGGCGGCCAACAACGTGATATTGGGGAATAGTGGGTGGTCATTTCATTACTTTCGCATGATTGGAATTTTATAATTATGAGTGGGGTTACGATAGCATGGGTTGCTAATCTGTGCCTATTTTGTTTATTGTAGCTTGCAATATCGAAGATGCACCCTACAGCGACTGAGGCAACCGAGCCAGAAAGACGTGCACCTCCTGAATTTAGCAAGGTTCGGGAATTAAAAGAGCAATTAGCTATTCTAGTTGGAGTGGTGGAGCGACAAGCGAATGTGACGCTACTTCAAGCTGAGGCTTTGCGCCGACAGGATGAAGGAATCAGACGATTGGAGAACCTGTTGATTCAACAGATGGCTGATCTCAAGAAATTCTATGAAGTTTCAGATCACACCTCAACGGAAAGAAAGGGTGCAGAATGCGCTGAAAGAGCAAAAGAAGCTACCAAGGGTGATCAGTTATATGTCGGAGAATCATCCAGAAAATTAAAGAAGAATCAACCTTGGAAACGTGGTTCTGTTTCTAAGCAAAGAAGATTTAGGGGTCGATCACCACGACTGTGTGTAATTTGTGGAGGTCCGCACGTTCCCCCAAAGTGTCCCCAACGGAAAGGAAAGTGTTTTGAATGTGGTCAGGAGGGCCATTTTCGATCTGAGTGCCCAAGGCATAACATGTTAACTAAGGTGTCTACACCGACTTTGTTGCAAGAAGTACCCAGTGGAGGTACGCCGACAGAATCATAGAGCCAGATACGACGGCGAAAATGCTTACTGCAGATAATACATTGTGCAGTGTTTCTATAATTCGATATGATTATAATGATTGCTTTAGTTGCATCTTCGATTAGCTGTTGGCCGAGTTGAATAACATTATTTCCTTCCTTAATGCATGTAGGATTGATTTAATAGAATGGTCGTTTTACCTAAATTAGGTAATTATGGAAAGGTTGGAGCCTAATTGGCGGATACTGTTAAATTGTAAGAACCCTTAAAGTGAAGGGTAATTCTTGAGTAGTGGTTGTGGTATTCCTGACAAGTCACAAATTGTGAACTTGACGAATAGAGAATGTTTTATGCCTAGTGCTTCATTTTGGTGAAGTAGTTTTACTTATGGTAAGATTAGATGAGTTATTCGACTGCGTGTCGAATATCGTGATTTCAATTGGAAACACCATTAAGTGGTTGGACTAGGTTGAGATCTGTGAATTCTTTGATCAACCTTTAGTACTGGTGCATGTTAAAGATTGAGTAGCAGTCTGAGGAAGTATTTCTATGAATCCTACAAGGCAGATAATGATTGATTAAGAAGGAATTAAAAAGAATTGAGATGAGACTCTCCTAATGGAACTAAGTATTTTGGAATATTGAGAAAGAAATTACCCAGCTGCTTGTTTCTTTCTCTGATGATTTTGGTTTATGAATTTTGGAACTAAGCTTCATAGAATAACCGCATGAGGTTAGTTTTTGGACTGATGGTGATATCAGGATAAATCTCATACGGTTTGAAAGCAAATAATGATGCTCTAATTGTGGGTTAACGAAAGGCTTTGTTCCGATTTCTTCCCTATTTATGGAAAAAAAAAAATATGTAGAGTAATAGCAATAGAGAATTTATGGGTAAAGTATAAGTTGATTCCCCTCTATTGCCTAAATTGGATTTGGGACAATGAATACTTTGAACATCACACTCTCAAAACAGTATCAAAGAAAGCTCATCTGAATTGATCTACTTACAAGATCAAATAGTGATGTCCCGAGTGATGTTGGCAGAAGCAAAGCTCCAACTTGAGCTTGCATAGACTTGAATGGAAATCGAATTTGAGTACGTGAGGAAAATTTCTCGGTGATGAAATGGTTATGCTTTACTTTATGATTGGTGTAAAGGAAAACAGTAAAGCTGTAAAGACAACATTAATGGAATTTGTCTGAGCTTGACATAGAGCAGTATCCATTAATGTGAATTTGGGATTATCGCCTAGTGGCAGAATGAAATATGATACTAAGACATTGGGATTCGATGCTAATTAGTAAATCAGGAATCCATCTTCAATGGATTGATGGAAGAGATAATCAATTCCAATTTGTTAGTGAGGGGTTACTATCAGGGCTAACTAGTTCATTATCAAGCTAGTTATGATTGAGGAATATAAGAACTACAAGCTATATGAGAGGGTTATGACTACTGGACGATGCAAATCAATCATTGGTATGTGATTATCTCGTCAAGCACAAGTTGAACATCAGAGGTAACCTATGAAGCCTGTTAAGGAATGATTACGCTCCAGTTATAGGACCAAGACGGGACAAGTTGGGTTTTAGCCTCAACCTATTTGAGAAAATAGGAAATGGATTTCATTTTGGAATAGAATTGCACTGAAAATGCAATATCTTAAAGAGTTTTGACTTTTGAAATTGAGCTGATAATCGAGAATTCTATTAATATATGACAATTCTTGGAACTCGAGATAGGTACCAGGTGTAACTGTTAAACGCTAGTGAAGATGGTACCTTTGGAATCCGTTGTATCAAATGAATGAATATCGTTGTATAAATAATACGCGTAATAAATCACGTAATAAAATCTAACCTAATAGATGCAATTTAAATCACGTAAAATATCGTTGTATAAAAAAATACAGAATTTACATTCCAGGAGTAAAGTTTTAAAAATATAATGTATAGTTGTGTATATATGTAATTATTTTTTATTAAACAATTTCTTTTACAATTTTACTTTTCTTCTATTTATTGAAAATTATTTTGATAGATTTATCTCAAATCCTTTTCATATAAATCTTTATAAAATAAATTGTTGTATAAATTTACTTTGCACATATACTAATTTTAATAAATTTTATTTAAATAGATTTAAGTATTAAATTATTTTTATATAACTTTTATTTAATTAATAATTAGAGTTATAAAACTATAATAAAAATATTAAAAAAATAAAATTTATTATAAAAATAATTTATATCCGCAGATCGCTCGGGTATTTTCACTAGTTAAAGCTAAATTTAAGGTGTTAAACTTCTGTAGAACACTTTTGCGCTTAGACTGTTATGTTATATATTATTTATGCTTTAGTCCTTAATTCTATATACTGTTAGTACGTTTGCAACGAAAAATTAGGGTTAATTTATACAGGTTCTACAAGATAGGATTATAAATATATCTATACAAAGTTCAAATTTTATATGTGCGTCTCTGGTTATTTCAAATATATATATTGCTTAGAAAAATAAGTTAATATGAATAAATACTTAAACTGGATAGTTAATGAGGTGAATTGATTTTTTTACCCCTCTTCATCAACCACGTAGGGACTTTGGAAATGAATATATTTGTAAGGGCAAAGGTCATTTCACTTATTAAAATAACATGCTGTATAGTAAATAAACTAGAGGGACATATCTGAAATTTAGGCTTTTGTAGGACAAATTATGAAAAGGTGACTTTGTAGGCATATATATATTTGTATTCACTATATTTGCGGGACTTATATAAAATTAACCCAAAAAAATTGTTTTTAAAAAGAAAAATGCTATTTATTTTTTAACTTAAAATTTGATTAAAACTTTATTTTTATTATATTTTAGTTTTTTAACTTCTCGCGAATTATTAAAATAAAAAATACAGAAAATAAGTCTCAATACGAATGATATTAAAGGGACCTTGCTTCACTTATTATTTAACGCGTTGTTATTCTCTCCCTCAGTCAACTTTATATATAAATGGTTTCAATTAAAAATTAATTGATAATTTAGATTGATAAATTTAAATTAATATTACATTAAATTTATAAATTTAATTTTCAAAATCTTTTAAATTAGATAGTAAATTCAAATATTCAAAAGTGTTAAATTCTAGCTAACATTTAAATTTTAAAGGTCAAATCAATTTTAATAAATCAAGTAAAAAAATATTATTATTTGAAACAATTTTGTTGCCTGAACAATTTTCAAAATCGATTTATTGTATCAGTCAAACGTCTATACCTTTTAACTAATATTTAATTTTTTAAATTAAAAATTATTTTGCAGAAATTATTTTTTCAAAAGTTTAGCACAACTTAAATTTCTTCTAATTAGATCTTTAATCAATTTCATTGGACGTTATTTTTTACATATTTTTTAATTAGATATTTATTTGAATTAAATAAATAAGCGATGCACACAATATATTGAGATCTTTATCATAATTCCATTGGATTCAACTAGTCCAAAAAATGTAATATAAAAAAAAATGGTGCTAATATGTGTAGTTTTTGATGATCCTATGGTTTAAATTTAGAAATTAAAATAAACAATCTTCCATCAAATAAGATAGGCTTTTTTTTTCGTTTTAATTTCTTATGCATATTAGGATGTTATAAATAAAGCAATTTATCTAAAGTACGCTTATTACCCATAATAATTATGTAATAATATGTGTTAACATCATATTCTGAATGATATAGTAATTTAGTATCCAGATTAAGGCTTCGTTTGGAATTGCGGGGAGATTGTGTTACGGGCGGTGTGAAACGACGCTCTGTTTGTTTCCGTATGTAATATTGCGTTCCGCATATTGCAGTTAGTCGGTTACGATATATTTTCTGCAGTCCCATCGAAGAAAACAGAAGCATATTTCTATATGCTTTTTTTCAACTCCATTCTATCTAATAGCGTTAGATCCGCCTCAACACCAAACTAAACCTAATTACATTTAAGGCATGTTTGGGAGCGATATAAAAATATTAGGATAAACATTAAATACCACTCCTGTGGCTTCGCATTTTCTCACTTTAGTATCCTTATAGTTTAAAGACTTAAAGTGTATCAATTTAATATCCTGTAGTTCCTTCCTTTTTTTTTTGCGCCGGCTCCTCTATTAACATTTCGTTAAATTATATATAAAAAGCTTCAGGTACCCCATCTTGATTTATCGAATATTCACTTAAATATCTTTTAGTTTTAACTTTGTCACTGATTTAACGAAAAAAAATTAGTGAAGGGAATAATAAAGAAAGAAAAATAAAACCACGGGGTACTACCTGTAGTTTCTTCCTTTTTTTTGTTAGCTCCTCTGTTAACATTTCGTTAAATTATATATAAAAAACTTCAGATACCCCACCTAGATTTATCGAATATTCACTTAAATACCTTTTAGTTTTAACTTTGTCACTGATTTAACGAAAAAAAATTAGTGAAGGGAATAATAAAGAAAGAAAAATAAAACCACGGGGTACTACCTGTAGTTTCTTCCTTTTTTTTGTTAGCTCCTCTGTTAACATTTCGTTAAATTATATATAAAAAACTTCAGATACCCCACCTAGATTTATCGAATATTCACTTAAATACCTTTTAGTTTTAACTTTGTCACTGATTTAACGAAAAAAAATTAGTGAAGGGAATAATAAAGAAAGAAAAATAAAACCACGGGGTACTACCTGTAGTTTCTTCCTTTTTTTTGTTAGCTCCTCTGTTAACATTTCGTTAAATTATATATAAAAAACTTCAGATACCCCACCTAGATTTATCGAATATTCACTTAAATACCTTTTAGTTTTAACTTTGTCACTGATTTAACGAAAAAAAATTAGTGAAGGGAATAATAAAAAGAGAAAAATGAAACCAAAGGGTACTAAATTGATACACTTTAAACCAAAGTGTGCTAAAATAAAAAATGCGAAACCACAGTGGTTGTATTTGAAATTTTTCCAAAATATTATAATGTAAGAAAAACAAAAAGAAATAGTATAATGAATTTTTTTTCGACAAAGAGCTGTTTGGAATAAAAAAAAATTAGTAAAAATATAGATAACCCACCTGAACTATGGACTATTTTGATTCAACTTTTTAAAATTTCAATTTTACTATCCATGTTTTCAATTTGTTTGATTCGATTTAGTCAATAATATTTTGACTTCAAAATTTAAGCTGATTATTTACTTCAATAAATTTACAGTTGCGAGAATTGTACGAAGTATGCTAATTAAACTTATAAAAATAAATTACACATTCAAATTTGAAATCAGAGTGTCGTTGACTGATTCAAATCAAATAATTTGAAAGGTTGCACAGTAAAATTAAAATTTTGAATGGTTGGATGGATAACCAACTAAAAATGGTCCAAAGTTCAGATTAGCTGTACGATTTTTTACCTAAAAAATACGTCTTAGCTATATAAAAAGGAAAAAGGCAATGATTTAAAAATCGGGTTGAGCCAACTAGTTCGACGGGTCTGACCATGACTCGATTTATAAAGTGGTTCAATTTAACCCTTTGAACCTTATAATTCAAAAAATCACTTTGAAACATTTCAATCGGTGGTTCAACCATCGAACTGGCCTGATTTTTGTTAAACCGGCCGGATTTGTTCGATCAAGTCATATTAAATTGAATATTTTTGTTAAACCGGCCGGATTTGTTCGATCAAGTCATATTAAATTAATTCAACGGCTTAAAATCAACGTAGCTATTTTTATTTTCTATTAGTATGGACCATTTTTATAAAAAAAAATAAAACTTAAAAAGTTATATCTACTTAGAAATAAGTATTTTATAATTAAGTATAATATTATAATAATAATATATGTATATTTTTCTATAGAACATAATTAAAAGTGATAATTATATATCTATGATGCCATGCTGATGTCCCTGGCTATTTGCCCTGATTTCATCATGTGGTTTCACGTTTTTTCACTTTAGTATCATGTGTTTTAAAGTGTATTAATTTATTACTCTATAATTTTTTTTTTTTTCGTCAATATTTTGTTAAATTATATACAAAAAAATTTAGATACCCCACCTAGGTTTATCGAATATTCACTTTAGAACCTATTAGTTTTAATTTTGTCACTGATTTAATGAAAAAAAAATTAGTGGAGGGAATAATAAAAAGAGAAAAATAAAATCATGGATACTAAATTGATATACTTTAAACTACAGGGTACAAAAATGAAAACGTGTGTAACCACATGGGTGGTTTTTAAAGTTTTTTCTATAATTTTAGATTAAAGATTATTCATTTTAGTTTCTACTATAGATTAAAAATAGTTGTTTATCATAAATTTATCATCTTTTGTCCAACTCTGGGGAATGATTCACTGCTTTACAAAGACCGTTAACGATTCATGGCTTTTCAAAATAAGTATTTTTGGAAAAAATAAAAGAAAAAATTTTAAATACCACTCATGTGGTTGTGCACATTTTTACTTTACTACCATGTGGTTTAGAGTGTATTACTTTCATAAACTATATATAGTTTTATTTCTCTCTTTTTGTTATCCCCTTCACTATTTTTTTCGTTAAATCAGTAACAAAGTTAAAACTAAAAGATATTAAAGTGAATATTCGATAAACTATAAATGGATATCTGAAGTTTTTTTATATAATAATTTAACAAAAAGTTAACGGAGGTGCTGACGAAAAGAAAAAAATAAAACCACATGGTACTAAATTGATACGCTTTAAACCACAGAATACTAAAGTGAGAAAGTGCGAAACCAAAGGGATGGTATTTGAAGTTTATCCAAAATAAAATTTTAGAAGGGTTACTTTGAGAATTAGAATTTTGTAGGGATTAGTTTGAAAAACATCCGCTTGTTCTGTTAATTCTGTTTCTCGATTCCCCATTTTTTAAAAAAAAAAAAAAAAAATTTGCTCCCTCGCAAAACGGATTCAAAATCAAAACCCTACTACCTCGTATTCATCTCCTCCTCCTCCTCCGCGTCTTTTTGTGATTTCAAATTCTCGAGATTTTTTCTTTTCTTTTTTTTCTTTTTTGTGGTGGTGGGGAGAGGGGTCGCGATGAGCACCGAGGTGGAGAGGATCGACGGGGAGATCCAAGACATCTTACGCGCTCTCCGGTGAGATCCTTCGCTCCATTTGATCTTTTGTTGTGATTTTTTCTTTTCTTTTTTTTGTTTGTTTGTTTAGGGTTTGTTCGATTCGATCTTTCGTTGTAAATTATTTTGTTTTGTTTTGTTTAGGGTTTTGTGGATGTGATCATCTGATAGTGAAGATATTTATTTTTTTTCTTTTTTTGGGGGGCTAAAATATTAAAAAAAATCTTATGTAAATATTTGCGTTTTCACTTTTTTTTTTTTTTCTGAGTTCTAAAAACGTNGAACTTACAAAAAAAAAAACATTGTCTAGAAACTCTACGTATTTTACTCGTTATTTATTTTGGTTTTGCTACAGCATAATGTTTGAATTTAGGTTTATGAATTAGATGTGTTTTTTACGGTTTTTTACAAGAAGTATGCCAACCAAACATTAGAAGGATACATGATATTTTCTTTTTCATTCTTATTCACGATGATGACAAAGACTGCCCTATGACGTCATTCCTGATACTTAACTTCAAAGTTTTATCCTAAGCTTTAACTTCAGTCCCTAAATTCACGGACAGTTGTACCCGGCATAGGTGGCACGGTATAGTACAAATATTTTATAATCGTGCTATGTTGGGGACACGATTACCGTATCGAGTTTTGGCAGATAAAAAATTTAATCATTCATTAAGAGAGTTATTTTAAGTTTTCTAAACTATTTTTATGTATTATTTATCAATCTTATAAAACAACGCTTTTTTTATTTATAAAGCACGATAATACACAGCCGTGTATATATAAAAACACTGGCCGTGCGTAGCCGTTCCGGACCGTGCGTGACACGGCATGGTACGTCTGTTCAAAAGTCGTGCCGGGGTATGGTGCCGTGAATTTATGATGCACTGATTACAGTTATTATTTACATGGAAAAGCTGTTGGCTTTTACTGCAGAAATGGATTCCAGAAACTGGACAAGATCACAGACAGTAACAGACAGCTTGGAGAGCTGGAAAAACTCACTGTCAAGATGAAGAAATGCAAGCTGTGGGTTTGGCAAACTTTTTCTATTATTATTATTATTATTATTATTATTATTATTCCCTGGTGGTTAAATGTTTCGATGGTCCCCGTACTATACCAACATTGCAACAGAGTATTTAAAACTTTTTCATTTATCGCAATTCCGTGATCCATCCTTGGCCGCTAGAAACAACTGACCTGACGGTTTTTTTTTCTATAAAAGTTTTTTATTGGTCAAATGATCCTTCCAAAATTTTATTTGGCCAACTAGACCTCTTCTTGCCAACTCAGTGCCATGTTGGACAAAAATAAGAAATGCGGTTAAACGTTCACCGTCTTAAAAAGTAATGAATAATTCCCCGCTTTCAGATTATTATCGTTGTTTATAGATTTCTTCTTTTTTTGTATAGGTTGTGAGGATTTTTTGAGATTGTCAGAATTGTATGCGGATTATTAAAATTTCTGTTTAATTGTTAAAATTATATGGATAGACTGTTAAAATTTTTTGGATTGTTAAAATTGTATATGATTTGTTGAAATTTTTATGTGATTGTTAGAATTCTATATAAAAAATCAAAAAGAAATGGTGAATTATTTACCACTTTGTTTCTCAAAAATTTTTTAAAAGGCTGTAAATGATTCACTGTTTCCTAATTGTCCTTCCATTCTAGCGCTGAATTGGACGAAATAGAATTATTTGGCCAAATAAAATTTTGATAGAATTATTTGGAAATTATAAATGTTTTAAGGGTTTATTTGAAAAAAAATTTGTTCTTAACCCTATCGCATGAAAACTACAATAGCGACGCCTTTTCACGAGAGGAGTAAAATGGTTATTTCACATAAAACATAGATTTCTCCAACCATAGTGCATGAGTGAAAATTTTAGGGACTACAATCTCAGTATCTTAGTTGTAGAAGGTTAAGGATTTGGCCATGTCTAAGCTTTTATCAAATACGCGAACTTTTGACATCGAAACTTGTCCATTACAGTTTAATTAGGGAATTTGACAGCGCAATTGAAGATGAGGAGATTCGAAATCTGCCAGAGGTGAATTGGCAGCTTGTTGAGAAGAAGCAATTAATGGTTGGTGACTTAACACTTTTTCTTTGCCGACTTGTCGATTCGTTATTTCCTACTAACATATAACTAGTTTATCTGTCATGTGGCAGATAAGAGAGCTGAATTCGTATGTTACGATGAGAAAAACGTAAGTAATGAAATTTATCTCTCTAATATTTGCATTATATTGTGTACGAATGCACGTGGTTGCATAAACCATCTAGTTTTGTAACAAAAAAAATATAGAGTTGTATCATGTAGCAAAGCAACAAGAAGAGTTTTTCTTTTATTGAATAGTTTGATGAAATGTTGCATAATTTGCAATGTTACAACAAATAGTTCCTACAAAAGATATGCATAAAACATTTGGCATATATTGATATTTCAAGGTAGAGAAATCAAAGATTATTTTAAGGTATATTTTTATTTGTTTTACTCGCTTAGATAATTATAATCTTAGAATCTGTTTAGCCCTACTTTTGCCTGCTTATTTGCAGCTGAGGCGCAAGGCAATGAAAATATATGCTTAGCATCAACTTCCTAAATCCAATTTTACAGTTCAAGAATTTTATTTGCAAAGACACTATTCTACATCTGACAAGAGAAAATATGATTTGTGAAGAGAGGTGTTCTAGGGTCTTGAAATGCTAAACTTACGAAGAAAGATGTTATGATCGTTCGCTAGTATTTTAACTTAATGTCATTCCACGACATTCTCAAAATCATATTTCTGATCACGGATGTGCAGTTTTGCATGCCATTGTCTAGCTTTTCCGCCTCTATTATTTTGCTGAAACCATATTTATTTTT
>NW_017890711.1:21389-38607 GCF_001540865.1 Ananas comosus | reverse complement strand
ACCCTCGTGTAAGCCGTTTGTGTATGTTTCCGCTAGTGCTTTTCTCTATTGATGAAAATGTACATGTGATGAGCCTTGGGCGGATAGGAGAAACTCTGTCCGTTCGGCGTCTGTTTGACGTGCTCGGGTCGGGCCAAATTGGCATCGGTCCCGGGGCGTGACATATTCTATCTGGTAGTGAGATATATTTTGATCACTATCAACAATATCATTGAAACTATTTTCAGTGAGTAGACATTCAAGTGACTTCTCGCGTTGGTCACGCTCGGTACCCTTGTTCTCTAACAACCACCTGCGTATTTGCTTCAGTGTCCCCACACTGTCGACTCGAGACTCGTCTATCGAGAAAGGGAAGCGACCTATGCACCAATCTCACCGGATCAATCACCGTCCCCGTGATGATCTATTGATCTGGAGCATTTAGAAATTAACCACCAATAACACATGTCTCAAATTCTCAACTCTTGAGAATATATGTCATCATCTTATTAATCCCTTGGACGATTCATGGACACATACACAACATGAATGGAAATAAAAACCCAAAGTTATTCATAATATTTTAAAATCAAATACAAAATTATGTCCTAGAAAGAATACATGTGTCGGCCTGGTTGGCTTATAGGGCATACACTAACAATTTTTCTGTTCAATGTCATTATTTCCAACATGTTCGAGGACCTACATATTGTAGTCCAGCTTGCGCCACCTAAGTGTCGGTGGTAGCTCCAGCATTCCCACTCTAGGAATGAGTCTATCCCTGTCACGCCCGGGTACCAGCGGAAGTATATCCGGTACGTGTACAGACCCGCCATACACCTGCAGTATATAAGGCGTCTGCAACAAACAAGTCGATAGGAGTAAAAAAACATAGAATAAGCCTATCCTGATATCAGAGCATAGTAAAAGTCACAAAGACTATCAACAAGAGAACAAAGAGTATATAAACCAAAATCTCAACTAAAAGAGAACGTATCACAACTATAGAGTCTAGTCCCAAAAGTACATATACATCACGGGTATACAAAAAAATAGGTACAATGGTGGTCTCTCTATACATAGGGACATCACCCTCGGCCGTAGCCCGAGTAGCAAGGTGATCGACTAGCATGCTCCTAGCAATGTCTAGCTAGACGCGACTCCCTTGCCACGATCCCTAGCCTCTCCTGTAGATGGCTCTGTAAAAACAACCACCAAAAGGGCGTGAGAACTATATCATGTATGCTAATTGATAATGCATGATGATGCATTGAAGTGCATGCTAGTTGATAATGAAAAATTGATATGTTGAAGTATGTGCTAGATGATATTGCATATGAACACATGATGACATGATATAGAGAACATGAACATACAAATGAATGTTAACGCTTTGTTAATCATGTGAGTTATGAGATCATGTTGGATAATGCTTAGTGACATAATGAGAAATTGTTAATTATACATACACGTTAGCATTATGTAAATGTATGCTAGTTGGTAGAACACATACTAGTGATAATTGCATAATAATGCATTGGAAAGTACATGCTAGAAACTAGATGCAAGCGAGATATATATGTGCATTGGAATGTATGCTAGGTGCATGTAGCATTATGTGAGCCGGTTGGATAAAATGCATAAGTGCATCATGTGAATACATGTTAAATGTATGGACATATTAACATTATGAAAAATTATAGTAGACGAAATAATGTTAGTGACATATCTAAGAAATATGTAGGCTATAACTCGTGTGGAAATATAGGTTCAACTAGATCTGAGTGGTCATTTAACTTAATGTATTAAAGACATAGGTCAAATGTGATAACGCTAAGGGTACGAGAAACCTAGAGGAGCAAAGAATGGCATTTAACCTAGTGTCATGCCTAGGGTAGATCTATGGTATTAACCTAGTGTTGTGAACATTGGTTGAACAGAATGAACCTAGAGTTAATAAAGATCCAGGTAGATAGGACTTAACCTACTTTTAAAGAACATAGCGTTATGTGAAAAAGGCATTAAACCTAGAGTCACGCTAGAGCGCTAGGATGGAAAGTGTCATTGGACCCTAGATAGGTTCGATTATCATATTGGGTGAGACCCGCTAAGGAGGTTTGGAAAGTAAGATCGATATTAGGTTTGTGAACTCGATAGTTCTATTACGCAGCGTGGGGGCAGTTGCAAATATGTTCTCTCTCCACTGAGTCTGAACTTGAGGATGAGCTTAAGCTCGATTCGAAGCTTCGCGGTGCGAGGTGCGGCGAGGTTCCACCCCCCCCCCCCCGTCGCACGAATTCGTGCTAAGACGGCTGGTCCCCTTCCCTATCGGGGGTCTTGGGCCGCGGGTTGAGTATGTGGCATAATCCCCTTCCCACCGAAAAGATCCCTGACCACGGGTGTACGCAGCTCTGGGCGACCCGTTGGGCGATAAGTGTATGGATTGAAGGCTGAGGTCTGAGTGAGGATTCCTCCACCTCGAGCCGGACAGAGCGCGAACTATCCGCAATTAATTGACTCGAGGCCGAGTCGGGTGGCTAGTGGTAATGTGATGGATCTAAGGTAATAGAAACCTTAAAGGTTAGTTGAATCTGAGCGAGAAAGCAAGATAGAAGTAGAATCAAGTGATTTACTTATGATAGTTGCATAATTGCATTTTTGCATATAGCATGGCATTGTTGTAATTCTGAGGCAAAGCATGGTTTCATTAATTGCATAATCAATATATATATATCTATCTGTTTATTGAGCTAACCTGCAGTTGCCTCCTTTGAACCTGATGGCCGAGCTTTTCTCTTAGGTGGCCATACCTACTGGGAACCATGGAGTTGGTTCTCACCCCACGTTGTTTTGGGGTGTTTACAGGTTCGCACGTGAGCGACGCGGCAACGCGAGGAAAGGGCGTAGCTCCGTAGATAGCGCCCTACCCCAGAGACCAGAGCTAGAAGTACCCCGTCGACATCGCTTAGGGGTTAAGAAAATGAAAAGAACATAATGTATCAAATTTGCAATAAGTAAATGTTGTAATAACATAGATTGCATTTGGATGAAAAGAATGGTGGTTGAGATGTAAAATGCATGAATGTGAATGAATGTAATAACATAGGATGTGTTTATGTTGTTTGATACCTTCCTTATGCAATCTTGATTGAAATGTGTTCCTGTTTGGAACTTCGTACATTGTATTGATTGCGATGCCTTGAACGTACAGGGAAGACTCTGTCCGCAGTACAGGGGAAACCCTGTCCATTCGGCGGTCTGTTGGCCTGCCCGAACCTGACCAAACAGGCGGGGTTCGGGGCGTGACACTCTCCCTACACCCTCTAGAGAGAGAAGAGGAAGGAAAAGGAGAAGAAGAAGAGGAGGAGCTTGCTTGAGGGAGCTTGGAGCTTCAACCCTTTCTCTCCTTCCTACCCTTGCAAGGCTTGGAGCTTACTTGTAGAGCTTGGTGGTGGACCAATCTTCAACCCTAGAAAATTTGGAGCTTGTTTTGAGGCATCTAGAAAGGTTAGCGCCTTGATTTTAACCTTTGATCCTTGTATTTGTAGGTTTTACCATATGAAACCCTAGAATGGGATTTTAGGGTTGATTTTGGGGCTTTTTAATGTAGGGCTTTTGAGGCTCAATTTCTTGGTCTAGGATCTTCCTTTGGGTTGGATTGGAAGGATTCTATCTCTCTTTTGGAGCTTGAGAGGGATTTTCTACTTCCTAGGTGAGTTTTTGCCCTTTTACTTGTGTGGTTAGTGTTTGAGCCTAGAGTTGCTCGTAATGTTTGTTTATCTCTTCGCTCCTTACTTTTAGGGTACTTAGAGACTCGTGGACAACTCCGTTCGGCGAATCGAAGGACTCCGAAACGGTTCGATGGGTTTGACCTAGCCACACAATGAGAAAATCTCATTTGTGTTAAATTGAGTCTCGTTAAATGAAAAAGCATGCATAATCATTATAGATGTATTATTTGTGAATTTTAGAATGCTTAAAATGCCTATGTTACATATATTGTATTTTTTGACCGCTATAAAGTAGGGAACTTAAATGTGAGGCTTATGTGTGCACTAGCATTCTTATGGTAGACTTGGGTTCTTGTTTATATAGTAGAATTGATCTATGTAAAGTGCCATTGGACTTAAACCCTAGTTGGACATGGAATTATTATAATGCCATAAAAAGGGGCATTAGACTAGATAGACATGTGAAATTGTGAGCTAATGTCATAAAGCGGCATTGAGCTCAGGTTATGTTTGAACCTAGTGGATAGGGCCATTGAGAGAATTGGAACATGCTTGTACATCGAAATGTCTAAGTGTCATAAAGGGGCACTAAACTTAGTAAACATTGGAACTTCACATTGTGACCTAGAGCTAGATCATTGAGATGCTAGTGACATTACCATGTTAGAGACATGATGATTGGGTACTTGAGACGATGATTACGCTTGTTTGCCATTTGTGCTCATTCGCACATACTTGTGAGGGTCGCTCCCTACAAGCCGGCACTCCGGAGTTGGCCTACGCGACTTATGTTCACTCGTACGGTATCGAGAAACCTACCGAGTCGGGAGGGATAGACTCTTTCCTAGAGTGGGAATGCTGGAGCTACCACCGACACTTAGGTGGCACAAGCTGGACTACAATATGTAGGTCATCGAACATGTTGAAAACAATGACATTGAACCGGAAAATGAATATCACTACTAGATAGGCTTAGTAGTTGGATTATCTTGACATGCGTATAGCATAGTGTTGGGACTTGTAGTATACCTTGCTACCATGATAGAGCATATTCATCATACATTGACATAGTGGTTCATGATACCTACTTGCTCGTTATGTTGGGACATATTAGTCATGCTTGGACATACTTCATTTTGATAAAGTAGATGTACAACACATTTGATATCATGTTTATTTACGATATAGTAGTTTAGCATTTTAATCATGCTTCCTTAAATGCAAACCATTTATTATTATTGTTGCTTTTTGGACTTACCTTTTTCTTTTGGGGCCTAGTGGTGCATTGAGCTGAGGTCAGTAATTGCCCACTGGGAACTATAAATTATAGTTCTCACGCCCTCTTTTTCCTGATGTTATTTCAGAGCCTTCGGCACCGGCGGAAGCACAGGATCGCGGCAAGAGAGTCGCGTAGCTAGTTAGTTGGGAGCTACTTGTGAGCTTAGGTGGTTTACTCTTTCCTTTTGTTTGAGAGAGAAAGATTTTGAGAACCATGTATAGAGAGACCACCTATATACTCTTTATGTTTAGTTTTTGCATTTGGGATTTTCTTTGTTCTACTCTATGGCTTTATTCGTGAATTTCAGTTTTATTCTTACCCCTCTGTGTAGAACTCAGTTGTTTACTTTGCTCTGATATCGTTAGATTCTTTTGCTTTCTTGCTTCATTTCCGCTGTTATTGTAGACGCCTTATATGTGTAGACATATGGCGGGTCTGGACACGCTACCAGGAAGGCCTCTGCCGGTCCCGGGGCGTGACAGCAAGAGTTGTGGTTGGTTTGACTTCATGAATCGAGGCGAAATGGCCCCCATGTATTTTATACTTGTCGTAACGTCAATTTGATTGTATATTCATGCTAAATGGAATTTATGTGAATTTTAAAATACTTAAAATGCATGTGTTATGTGTAAGATAAATTTCACTCTATATAGTAGAGCATTCTGGGTATTATACATGAATGTGAGAAGTGTTCATGGTAGCGAATTGGAAACTTGTCTCGTATGTTTAAAACAGCTCAAACTATGCATTTGTGAACATTTGATTTAAGCTTGGACTTAGCAAATAAAAATGCCATCAAGGGACACTTGACTTAGGGGGCAACCCTTCCAAGACGGGGGGTTCCATAATCTGGAATGATTTGTCAATTTGAGTAGACTATGAAACTGCTATATTGAGACATTGTGATTGGCCATTGTCATCTATTACTTTCCATGTTTTAGATATGATGCCATAGAGATAGGCCCTTGAGACATATGTTATATTCCATGTTTAGACATGATGATTGAGACGGATCTTACGCTTGCTTGCTATTGTGCTTATTCGCACACGCTTGTGAGAGTCGCTCCCTACAAGCCGGCACTCCGGAGATGGCCATCGCGATACATATTCGCCATGCGGGATTTGGCGCCGAAGTGGATTGCCGTGGGCAAGGCTCATTCCTAGAGTGGGGATGTTGACTACCACAGGGCCATTAGGCTCGGCACCGGCCAGACAGCCTACGGGTGGGTCTACAGGCCAGACAGCCTTCGGGCGGGTCTTCCAAGATTTAACTTTAAGTAGTTAACATGCCAAGTGAACATTGACTAGAATAGTAAACAATGACATTTTACTATTACATTGGGGACATTACAATGGTTGTATACTCATGCATTTTCATGATAGAATAGCTTTCTTACTTATGCAATTCCATACTAAGTAGAGACATGTCACGCCCCGGGACCGGCTGAGGCCCTCCCGGTAGCGTGCCCAGACCTGCCATATGCCTACACATATAAGGCGTCTAGAATAAAAGCGGAAGTAAAAGCAAGTAATAGAACAAATAGAAAAAGTGAAATAACTAGCAACTAATGATATCAGAGCAAGTAAAGTTCTATCATCTACACCAAAGTAAAGAAATAAAGCTAGTCAAACAAAGAAACCATAAGTAGTACAATAACCGTCTCTAGTACAAAAGTGGTGGCCTCTATACATATACGGGTACAACTCTCAACCTCTCACAAAAAGAAAGCACGAGAGGTAGACCACCTCTCGAACGATCCCTCGATAAGCACGCTAGCCCGAGGCGATACCCTTTCCGCGATCCATGGCCTCTCCCTGCGTGGAATGCTCTGAAAAATATCGAGAAAAAGAGGGCGTGAGAACTATAATTTATAGTTCCCAGTGGGCAATTACTGACCTCAGCTCTATGCACCACTAGGCCCCAAAAGAAAAGGGTAAGTACAACAATAATAGCAATAATGACTGCGATATGAAGGCATTAGTGATGATCTATCCAAATCATCAACTTAATGTAAATATACGAAAATCGTATCACAACTGTGTACATCATATGAACTATCAGAGGAAAACGTAATTTCGTATGAACCAACGGTACTGTCTTGAATACGTATTACATAAGTATTTCCAATTACTGAATGATAAACTATAGCATCTACATGTAGTGGTACTGTAGCAAATATGAACTCAAATCATTAAATCGTAAAATTATNTCTATGTAGTAGAGAGTTATTCTTGTTGGCATCATCCATTTTTGGATAGCATTCTTATGTGTGGCTTGGGATCACATTTCAAGTAGTGGAAATGATGGTATATAATATGCTATTGAATTTAGAACTCACGTGGTGTCACGCCCCGGGACCGGCTGAGGCCCTCCCAGTAGCGTGCCCAGACCCGTCATATGTCTACACATATAAGGCGTCTAGAATAAAAGCGGAAGTAAAAGCAAGTAATAGAACAAATAGGAAAAGTGAAATAACTAGCGACTAATGATATCAGAGCAAGTAAAGTTCTATCATCTACACCAGAGTAAAGAAATAAAGCTAGTCAAACAAAGAAATCATAAGTAGTACAATATCTGTCTCTAATACAAAAATAGTGGTCTCTAGTACACTGGCAAAACCCTCAACCTCTCGGCAATACAAGTAAATAACGAGAGGTAGACCACCTAACAACTCGTCCTCGAAGGAAGCTAGCTCGAAGCAACTCCCTTCCCGCGATCCCTGGCCTCACCCTGCGTGGAAGGCTCTGAAAAACATCAAGAAAAAGAGGGCGTGAGAACTATAATTTATAGTTCCCAGTGGGCAATTACTGACCTCAGCTCTATGCACCACTAGGCCCCAAAAGAAAAGGGTAAGTACAACAATAATAGCAATAATGACTGCGATATGAAGGCATTATTAAAATGCTAAATTACTAAACTCAAGTATAAACGATGTCATGGTGATGTACATCTACGATATCAAATAGTAAGTCATTAACCTTTATGAATACATTATGCATAAGTTCTGTCATGGCAACCAAGTATGCTTTAATGCAAAAGGAGACTATCAAGTATACTACATGTGTCAACACTATGCTAAAAGCATATAAATGTAATTCAACTACTAAACCTATCTAGTAGTGATTAACCATTCTCAACACCGTGTCGATTTCCATTTCCAATTAAGGACCTACCAAAGGTAGTCCAGCTTGTGCCGCCTAAATGCCTGTGGTAGCCCAACATCCCTACTCTTGGAATGTGTCTGTCCCACTCGACCCCGTAGGCTTCTCAATACCGCACGAGCGAACATAAGTCGCGTAGGCTAACTCCGGAGTGCCGGCTTGTAGGGAGCGACCCTCACAAGCATGTGCGAATGAGCACAAATGGCAAGCAAGCATAGTCCAAGTCTCAAATACCCAATCCTCATGTCTCTAACATGGTATGGTCACTGGCATCCCGAAGATCTAGTTTAAGTCACAATGTGAAGTTTCAACATTTGCTACGCCTAGTGCCCCTTGATGACACTTAGGCAATCTGATGTTCAACATGCGTTCCAAATCCCTCAATGGCCCTATCCGCTAGGTTCTCACATGTCCCGAGCTCAATGCCGCTTGATGACATTAGCTCTCTAGTTCACATACCTTCTAAGTGGCAATCTTGTCATCTTTCATGTCACAAGTGAACTCAAGTTTAAATGCATGAATCCGAACTCATTTACACTATAGAAGTATGAAACCAAGTCTCATAAAGAATGCTAAATGCAACCATAAATCTCCCAAGCAACTCCCTACTACAAAGGGGTCCAAAATTTCATCATATATAACATAGACCTTTTAGGCATTCTAAAATTCACAATAAATACATATAACAAGAATATGCATGCTTTTTCATTTAACGATGCTTAATTAAGCACAAATGAGAATTTCTCATTGTGTGGCTAGGTCAAACCCACCGAACCGTCGCGTAGCGCCTCGTTTCGCCGAACAAAGTTGTCCCCGAGTCTCGAAATACCCTAGAAGTATTGAGCGAAGAGATACACGGGCATTACGATCAATCTATAAGGTCAAACTTTAACAACCTAACAAAAGGGCTAAAACTCACCTCAAGAGAAGAAATCTCTTCCAAAGCTCTAAAAGAGAGCTAGAACCCTTCCAATCCAAGCCCAGGAGGTTCTAATCCAATCAATCTAGCCTCAAAAGCCCTAGATCAAAAAGCCCCAAAATCAACCCTAAAACCTCATTCTAGGGTTCCAATACAATAAAACCTCAAATCCAAGGTCTAGATGGAGAGAAAGGGCTACCAACCTCTAAGAAGCTCCAATCCAAGCTCAAAGGGTGAAGATCTTCTCCTTTGCAAGCTCCAAGTCCAAGCCGTCAAGCACCAACAAGGTGGGAAGAGGAAGAAAGTTAAAGGGATGCTCCAAGCCCAAGCTAGATCCTTCTCCTCTTCTTCTCCTTCCTCTTCTTCTCCTTCTTCTCTCTCTAGCAAGGATGTGGGGAGAGTGTGAGGAGGAAAAATGAGGAGAAGAGAGGGTGGATGGGTCATATAGACCATCTATTGTAACAAAATCCAGCTAGGTCCCCCAAAAATCCAATATTACCACAGCCCGGTCTGGGCAGTTTTCGCCCAGAGGGACCGGTCTCTCCCCAGCAGGGACCGGTCTCTCGCTGCGAACCCGAAAATCCAACGTTCGGGAACCGGTCTCTCCCTGTGTGGGACCGGTCTCTCTCTGCGAAGGCGCGCACGGGAACCGGTCTCGCCCGCCAGGGACGGGTTGCCTCAGGGCTGCCGCAACACTGTTCACTGGGGGACCAGTCTCTCCTCCTAGGGACCGGTCCCCGAGAGTAAAAACTCTCAGGACTTATCCAGAATTCCAGTTTTCGAACTTTTTAGGTCGGAAAACATTCTACAACCCTCCACCAAGTGCGGAAAAGCTCGAAATACATCCAAACACTCGAACCTCGCAATTTGCAAAGGCCCAGTGTGTTACAAGACATCATGCAGTAGCAAGTACTCATGTTCATTTATTTATCGTATATATCGCTTTTGCTTATACTCGTACTTACCCTTTTTGTAGCTTTTGGGCCTAGTGGCGCATTCACTGAAGTCAGTAATTGCCCATTGGGAACTATTATTTAATAGTTCTCACACCCCCTATTTTATGGTTTTATTTCATAGCCTTCGGCACCGGCGGAGGCACAGGATTGCGGCAAGGGTGTCGCCTAGCTAGATAGCGGGGAGCTACTTGCTCTTAGGTGGTTAGTCTCTTTTTGTGTTTTTGGTGAGAGAGAGATTTTTGTACCATGTATAGAGACACCTATGTACTCTTTTAGCTCTTGTTTGGGATATCTTTTGTATTACTTATGACTCTCATTTAGTGGAGTTGGCTTCTTTCTCCTTTTCTTGTTGTAGAAATCTAGATGTACTATGCTATGATACTCCTAGATGTTCTTTTATTATTGCTTTACTTATCGCTTTGTTGTAGACGCATCGTATGTTTTAGACATATAGCGGGTCTGGGCACGCGACGGGCGGGCTTCCGCTGGGCCCCGGGGCGTGACAGATTAATTTGGTATCAGAGCCTAGGGTTGAGTCTTAGGGGACCTAGCAAACCTTAGGCTGGTTGGACTATAGGAAATAGGCTCGTGAGAGACGAGGTCTATTTGACTTATAAGCGAAAGTATCTTGATTGGGTATCTTGGATAACTCTAGAAAGTGGAGTTAAATCGAAGTGTATGGCTTCTAACTTCGCGGAGGGTTACGTTGGCGGCCGACAACGTAACATCGGGAGTTAGTAGTGAAGCACACTTCCTTACTTTCGCATGATTTGGGCTTTACCTTCTTGAGCGGGGATTCGATAGCGTGAGTTTGCTAACTTGCGCTTTTATGATACTGTAGTGACGATGCCGATTGCACGCTCTCAATCTGCCGGAGCGGATAATGCGGCGAACGTGTAGGAGGTCGAGACCTTCGCTACCTCCGGCTCCGGCGAGGTCCATGAGTTGAGGGGCCAGCTTGCGGCCCTCACTGATATGGTGGCACAGCAGACGAAGGCAACGCGCCGACAGGAGGCGCGGATGAAGCGCTTGGAGGACCTCCTACTTCAGCAGGCTACTGCTAGAGAGACTCAAGCTCCTACGCCACCCGCACTGGTGGAGATGGTTGCACCCCGAGGGTCGTCCCCTGCACTCGACACATTTCGGACGGCGCCTGCAGCAACACCACAGGAGGAGGCGATTACGGCACCACCAGCTCAGGTGCCTCCGGCGGGGGTAGTTTTCCCCGTGACGGTTTCTACAGAGGAGAGGGACAGATTGCTGGAGCGCCTCAACAAGTTCAGGAGGTGCAGTCCCCAGATCTTCGACGGAGAGAAGGTCGACCACTGGATTGTGGAGAAGTGGTTGATCCATATGGAGAAACTCTTCCGCGACACCTTCGTGGAGGAGAGAGATCGAGTTTGGCTCGTCACTCACCACCTGGACGGCGAGGCCTATCGCTGGTGGTTGGATCTTCAGGAAAACCCTAGCACCGACTTGGCGGCTATTACTTGGAAGAAGTTCAAGGAGCTTCTTTTGGCGCACTATTTCTCGACCAGCGTCAAGAGGAAGATGGAGCAGGACTTGCGCCACTTGCATCAGGGAGGCCAGACTGTAGTCGAGTACGAGAGGGAGTTTTCTCGGCTTCTGCATTGCGTGTCTTTCGTCGTGCGAGACGACGAGGACAAGGCCCGCATCTTCGAGCGAGGGTTGCGGCCGTCGATTTTTCGGTTCGTGTAATCCTCTAACCTACAAACCTACCGGGAGGTGGTGGATCGCCGCTCATAGTAGAGAGCGGCGCGTCAGATGTTCAGGAGCGGCGAGAGGCTTTGGACAAGGGGAAGGGCAAGAGGCCCACGGCTGAGGGTGCGAGCCAGAAGCACTCTAAGAGGCCGCCGAAGTACCCTAGGAGCCAGTAGCGTGGGCGTGGCTCAGCGACTCACCGTGGAGGTTCTGATCGTCGTCGGCCTTCCCAGTGTGTGATCTGTGGTGGTCCCCACTTTCCACTGCAGTGTCCACAGCGAGTGGGCAGGTGCTACCAGTGTGGCCAGGAGGGCCACATCCGGACTGAGTGCCCGAGAGGCTCGTCACCGGCACCATCATCTGCATCGGCACTGGCTCTACCAGCTGCCAGCCAAGGGACTCCATCAGCACAGTACCAGCCTGGGCGATCCTCCGTCCAGCGACAGAGCGAGGGATCTCGACAGGCCCCGAGTGGGCACATGTATGCCGCTCAGACTGAGGAGGCGGCAGCAGCCGCGGATGTGGTTACAGGTATCATTTTACTTGATGGCATTAGAGTCCGTGCATTATTTGATACCGGTGCATCACATTCAGTTATAGATCAGCTGTTTGCCGAGTTGCATGGCATCCCTTTAATTTTCTTGTTGCATTCGGGACACGTTGTAGTACCCGACCACACTCTAGATATTCAAGAGTTTTGCCCCAGTTGCCCTGTTCGGATAGGAGACTGGGTTATTCCTGTGGATTTGCTAGCTTTGCGCAAATTGGAGGATTTCGATGTGGTTTTGGGCATGGATTGGCTAACTAAGTATTATGCCACAATCGATTGTAAAAATCGCACGGTTACTATTAATGAACCGGGGTAGACTGAGGTGGTGTTTTGTGGATGTCGGAGTTCGCTTTTTGCGATGACGATTAGCTCGTCTCGAGCTAGGCAGCTGATCAGCAGAGGTGGTGTAGCCTATTTGGCTAGTGTTGTGCTGAGGGGCGATGATGACACCCCTAAAATTGAGAATATCCCGGTGGTGCGGGAGTTTCAGGACGTGTTTCTAACGGAGCTACCATATATGCCTCCTGATAGGGAGATTGAGTTTGTGGTGGATCTCGTCCCTAGGACTACGCTAATCTCAAAGGCACCCTATAGGATGGCACCGGCAGAGCTGAAGGAGCTGAGGGCACAGCTGCAGAATTTGTTGGACAAAGACTTTATTAGACCAAGCGTCTCGCCTTGGGGAGCACCAGTTCTGTTCGTCAAGAAAAAGGACGGATCATTTCGCCTATGTGTGGACTATCGTGAACTTAATAATGTCACGATCAAGAATAAGTACCCGTTGCCAAGGATTGATGACTTGTTTGATTAGCTTAAGGAATCGTGTGTATATTCCAAGATAGACTCACAGTCGGGATACCACCAGTTAAAGATCAAACCCGAGGATGTATCGAAGATGGCTTTTAGAACACGGTATGGACACTATGAGTTCACAGTTATGCCGTTCGGGCTTACTAATGCCCCGACAGCTTTTATGGATCTAATGAACCGTGTTTTTAAGCCTTATCTAGACAGGTTCATCGTGGTGTTCATCGACGACATTTTAGTTTATTTTCGAAGTGATGCGGATCACGAGGAACATTTGTGGCTTGTACTTCAAATACTTCAGGAAAGGGAGCTTTATGCCAAGCTGAAAAAATGTGAATTTTGGCTTCGAGAAGTAGCCTTCCTTGGACATTTGATTTCGGGATTGGGTATTGCCGTGGATCCCAAGAAGATTGAGGTTATCAAGGATTGGCCGAGACCGACTAGCGTCATGGAGATACGGAGCTTCCTTGGATTGGCCGGTTACTACCGGAGATTTGTTGAGGGATTTGCTAAGCTGTCTACTCCCCTCACGAGGCTCACGCATAAAGTCATAAAGTTCATTTGGAATGATGCGTGTGAAAAGAGCTTCGAAGAGTTGAAGCAGAGATTGACAACTGCCTCTGATTCTAACCCTGCCAGCTGCTGGAGCAAGATATGTGGTTTATAGTGAAGCTTCACTTAACGAATTGGGCTGTGTGTTGATGCAGGATGGCAAGGTGATCGCATATACTTCTCGCCAACTAAAGGAATATGAAAAGAACTACCCTACGCATGATTTGGAGTTTGCGGCCGTAGTCTTCGCATTGAAGTTATGGCGCCACTATTTATATGGCGAGCGGTATGAAGTGTACACGGATCACAAGAGCTTGAAGTACCTATACACTCAGAAGGAGTTGAACTTGAGGCAGTGCAGATGGTTGGAGCTGCTCAAGGACTATGATCTGACGATTCTTTACCACCCGGGCAAGGCTAATGTGGTGGCGGATGCGCTAAGTAGGAAATCGACGAAAAACTTAGCGATGCATGTTGTTACTCAATCGCAGTTCATCGAGCAGATGAAGCGGTTGGAGTTGGAGGTGGTGACTCCTAACACGCCTTTGAGGTTGATGACCTTGGTGGTGCAACCTACACTTTTGGATAGAATTAAAGAAAAGCAAGCTTCCGATGTGGAGTTGCAAAAGATTAGAGATATAATGGTTGAATGTTACACCGGCGACTTCCGATGTCGAATTGCTCGGGAGCGACTTTTGACGGCACAGAGTAGACAGAGGAGCTACGCCGATCGACGGCGGCGAGACTTGGAGTTCCAAGTTCGAGACCATGTATTCTTGAAGGTCTCGCCGACTAGAGGGATCAAGAGATTCGGGATTCGGGGTAAGTTGAGCCTCCGTTTCATTGGACCGTATGAGATCTTAGAGCGGGTAGGTCCGGTAGCATATCGACTTGCTCTACCACCGAACCTATCGAGCGTGCACAACGTCTTTCATGTATCAGACCTTCGGAAGTACGTCTTCGACCCGACTGATGTGTTGGATGCTGCACATGTGGAGTTGCGGGATGATTTGAGCTTCGAGGAGCAACTAGTGAGGATCTTGGCTAGCGAGATGCGAAAGCTGCGGAATCGGGATATTCCGTATGTGAAGGTTCTTTGGAACAACCACGGGGAGCGGGAGGCCACGTGGGAGCTGGAGAGCGCTTTGCAGGAGCGCTACCACCATCTTTTTCAGATGGAGTCTTGAGGTATGTTGTTGCTTTTGAGTTTCGCGGACGAAACTCCTTTTTAGGAGGGGTGAATGTAACATAGTGGACCTGTGCAAATTGCGAGGTTCAAGTGTTTGATTTGAGTTTCGAGCTTTTCCACACTTTGTGGAGGATCGTAGACGGTGTTCCGACCCGCGGTTCGAAATTCTGGATTTTTGGCTATGTCCTAAGAGTTTCACTCTCGGGAACCGGTCCCTAGTGGGAGAGAGACCGGTCCCCATGATGCAACCGGTCCCCCGGGTCTGAGAGACCGGTTCCCGAACGTGTGGCTGCGGGAGAGTCTTGAGGGACCGGTCCCATGTAGGGAGAGACCGGTCCCTCCACCCGAAAACTGCCCAGTCGGGGCAGTGCACAGGTTGCAAAGTTGAGGGGCTTTTCTAGATTTTGTTACATTAGAGGGCTTTTAGAGCTTTTCCTCTCTCTCTTTCCCTCACTTCTCACTCTCTCACACCCTCTAGAAAGAGAAGAATAAGGAGAAGGAAGAAAGAGAAGGAGGAGAAGAGGAAAGAGAGCTTGCTTGGTGAACTTTGGACTTTCCCCACACCCTCTCTTCTCACCATTGGTAGCTTGGAGCTTGGGCTAGGAGCTTGATTGAGGATCAACCTTCAACCCTAGAGTATTTTGAGCTTGGTTTAGAGTTACCAAGGAGGTTAGTATGCTTAATCTATTCTTTGGAGCATGTTTTGGTAGGTTTTACCAAATGAAACCCTAGATTTGGGTTTTAGGATTAGAATTGGGAATTTTTTATTTTAGGGCTTTGGAACCTAATTGATTGGTTTAGAACCTTGGTATAGGTTGCTTTGGAAGGGATTTGGCTTCCATTTTGGATTTCTTAGAGGATTCCTACGCTATAGGTGAGTTTTCTCCACCTTAGCTAGATTTGGTTAATGTTTGAGCTTTGAGATGTTCGTAAGGTTCGTTTAACTCTTGTTCCTACATCTTTAGGGTGCTAGGAGACTAGTGAGCACCTTTGTTCGGAGCAAACGAAGGGTCGCAAGAGTTGTGGTGGGTTTGACTTCATGAAATCGGGGTGAAATGTCCCCTATATATTTTATACTTGTCGTAACATCAATTTGATTGCATATTCATACTAAATGAGATTTATGTGAATTTTAGAACACTTAAAATGCTTGTGTTATGTGTAAGATAAATTTCACTCTATATAGTAGAGCATTCTGGGTATTATACATGCATGTGACAAGTGTTCATGGTAGCGAATTGGAAACTTGTCTCGTATGTTTAAAATAGCTCAAACTATGCATTTGTGAACATTTGATTTAAGTTTGGACTTAGCCAATAAAAATGCCATCAAGGGGCACTTGACTTAGTAGACTATGAAACTGCTATATTGAGACATTCTGATAGGCCATTGACATCTATTACTTTCCATGTTTTAGACATGATGCCATAGAGATAGGCCCTTGAGATATATGTTATATTCCATGTTTAGACATGATGACTTGAGACTTGAGACGGATCTTACGCTTGCTTGCCATTGTGCTCATTCGCACACGCTTGTGAGGGTCGCTCCCTACAAGCCGGAACTCCAGAGATGGCCATCGCGATACATATTCGCCATGCGGGATTGGGCGCCGAAGTGGATTGTCGTGGGCAAGGCTCATTCCTAGAGTGAGGATGTTGACTACCACGGGGCCATTAGGCTCGGCACCGGCCAGACAGTCTACAGGTGGGTCTACAGGCCAGACAACTTTCGGGCGGGTCTTCGAAGATTTAACTTTAAGTAGTTAACATACCAAGAGAACATTGACTAGAATAGTTGTAACACACTGGACCTTTACAAATTGCAAGGTTCGAGTGTTTGGATGTGTTTCGAGCTTTCCCACACTTGGTAGAGGGTTGTAGAATGTTTTCTGACCTAAAAAGTTCGAAAACCTGAGATTTGGTTTAGTCCTGAGAGTTTTTACTCTCGAGGACCGGTCCCTGGAAGGAGAGATCGGTCCCCCAGTGAGCAGTGTTGCGGCAGCCCTGAGGCAACCGGTCCCTGGCGGGCGAGACCGGTCCCCGAGCACGCCTTTGCAGAGAGAGACCGGTCCCACGCAGGGAGAGACCGGTTCCCGAACGTTGGTTTTTCGAGTTCGCAGCGAGAGACCGGTCCCTGCTGGGGAGAGACCGGTCCCTCTGGGCGAAAACTGCCCAGACCGGGCTGGGGTAATATTGAAATTTTGAGGGGCCTCTCCGGATTTTGTTACACTAGATGGGCTTATTAGCCATTTCCTCCTCTTCCCTCTCTCATTTTCTCATTCTCACCCTCTCCTTACACTTTCTAGAGAGAGAAGAAGAAGAAGAAGGAGGAGAAGAAGAAGAGGAGCTAGCTTGAGGGAGCTTGGAGCT
>NW_017890711.1:14676-20376 GCF_001540865.1 Ananas comosus | reverse complement strand
CCGAAATTACGTTTTTCCTCTGATAGTTCATATGATGTACAGAGTTGTGATGCGATTCTCGTATATTTACATTAAGTTGATGATTTGGATAGATCATCACTAATTGGTAAGAGTTGTGGCACAGCTAAAGGTAAAGGTTAATTCCTGGATGGTTTCCATCAGGTCGAACACGGCGGATTCACGGACACCATTACTTGGTTGCCATGACAGAACTTGTGCATAACGTATTCATGAAGGTTAATGACCTACTATTTTGATATCGTAGATGTACATCACCATGACATCATTTATACTTGAGTTTAGTAATTTAGCATTTTAATTATGCCTTTATATCGCAGTCATTATTGCTACTATTATTGTACTTACCCTTTTCTTTTGGGGCTTAGTGGTGCATAGAGCTGAGGTCAGCAATTGCCCACTGGGAACTATAAATTATAGTTCTCACGCCCTCTTTTTCTCGATGTTTTTCAGAGCCTTCCACGCAGGGTGAGGCCAGGGATCGCGGGAAGGGAGTTGCTTCGAGCTAGCTTCCTTCGAGGACGAGTTGTTAGGTGGTCTACCTCTCGATATTTGTCTTGCCGAGAGGTTGAGGGTTTTGCTAGTGTACTAGAGACCACCATTTTTGTATTAGAGGCAGATATTGTACTACTTATGATTTCTTTTATTGTCTAGCTTTACTTTGGTGTAGATGTTAGAAATTTACTCGCTCTGATATCATTAGTTGCTAGTTATTTCACTTTCTCTATTTGTTCTATTACTTGCTTTTATTTCCGCTCTTATTCTAGACGCCTTATATGTGTAGACATATGGCGGGTCTGGGCACGCTACCGGGAGGGCCTCCGCCGGTCCCGGGGCGTGACAATAGTAAACAATGATATTTTACTATTACATTGGGGACATTACGATGGTTGTATACTCGTGCATTTTCATGATAGAATAGCTTTCTTACTTATGCAATTCCATGCTAAGTAGGGACATCATGTAGTAGCAAGTACTCATGTTCATTTACTTGTCGCTTATATTGCTTTTGCTGATACTCGTACTTACCCTTTTTGTAGTTTTTAGGCCTAGTGGCGCATTTCACTGAAGTCAGTAATTGCCCACTGGGAACTATTATTTAATAGTTCTCACGCCCCCTGTTTTATGGTTTTATTTCAGAGCCTTCGGCACCGGCGGAGGCACGGGATTCAGCAAGGGTGTCGCCTAGCTAGATAGCGAGAAGCTACTTGCTCTTAGGTGGTTACTCTCTTTTTGTGTTTTTGGTGAGAGAGAGATTTTTGTACCATGTATAGAGACCACCTATGTACTCTTTTAGCTCTTGTTTTGGGATATATTTCGTATTACTTATGACTCTCATTTAGTGGATTTAGCTTCTTTCACCTTTTTTTGTTGTAGAAATCTAGATGTACTATGCTCTGATATTCCTAGATGTTCTTTTATTATTGCTTTATTTATCGCTTTGTTGTAGATGCCTTGTATGTTTTAGACATATGGCGCGGGTCTGGGCACGCGCGTGCTGGCTTCCGCTAGGCCCCGCGGCGTGACAGGCCATTTTGCCCCGATTTCATGAAGTCAAACCCACCGGACTTCTCCAAACCCTTCGTTTGCTCCGACGAAGGTGCCCACAAGCCTCCTAGTATCCTAGAAGCATCAAAATAGGAGTTAAACGAATCTAACGAACAACCATGAGGTTGATCAAAAGCCAACTCAAGGATAGGACTAAAAACTCACCGAATGCGAAGGAAACTCTCTCGATTTCCAAATTGGAGTTAGAGTCCTTCCAATCCAACCTAAACAAAGGTTCTAAACCCATCAATTAGATTCCAAAGCCCCCCAAAAAAAAATCCCCAAATCTAACCCTAAAATCCAAATCTAGTGTTTCATCTAGTTCAAAGCTCAAAAACTAGAATGTAGAGGAAGGAAACTAGCTACTTACTTCTAGAATGCTTCAAACCACACTCAAAGTGCTCAAGGGTTGAAGGTCCTTCCTCCACAAAGCTCCAACAACAAGCTCCAAGCCTCCAATGGTGAGAAAAGAGGGAGAGGAAAATGTCCAAAGTCCTCCAAGCTTACTCTTCTTCTTCTCCTTCTCCTTCTCCTTCTCCTTCTCCTTCTTCCTTCTCCTTCTCCTTCTCCTTCTCCTTCTTCCTTCTCCTTCTTCTTCTCTTTCTAGAGTGTAAGAGAGAGTGTGAGGGAGAGAAATGAGAGAAAGAGGGAGAGGAAAAGCCATATAGGCCCTCTAATGCAACAAAATCCAGAAAAGCCCCTCAACTTTGCAACCTGCGCACAGCCAGGTCTGGGCAACAAATTTCGGGTGGAGGGACCGGTCTCTCCCCACATGGGACCGGTCCCTCAGGACTCTCCCGCAGCCACGTATTCGGGGACCGGTCTCTCTGACCCAGGGGACCGGTTGCCTCAGGGGGACCGGTCTCTCCCACCAGGGACCGGTCCCCGAGAGTGAAACTCTCAGGACTTAGCCAAAAATCCAGAATTTCAAACAACGGGTCGAAACTCCATCTACGACCCTCCACAAAGTGTGGAAAAGCTCGGAATCCAAATCAAACACTCGAACCTTGCAATTTGCACAGGTCCAGTGTGTTACACTTCTTCTTCGGCTGCTGCTGTTGCTGATCCTGATCGTGGAAAGGAAGTCGCGAGCTAGATCCCTTCCAGTTTTGTTACTGCTTTAGAGAAGTACCAGCTACAGATAGTTTTGGGTTTTTGGGTCATGTACATACTGATGCTTGATCCTCGCTGGAGCGAGTGATACTGTATCTGGAGACTGTATGTATAGTGAACCCGATGTTTATTTATATATGTTTATCGTTCTGTTAGCAGCTCTATACTACTGGTTGTAGTTTTGTATGTGTAGCACACTGGACCTTTGCAAATTGCAAGATTCGAATGTTTGATCTGTGATCTGAGTTTTTCTAGATATTCTGGAGGGTCGTTGACAGTGTTCCGACCTATGGCTCGTATCTCGAGAATTGTGGTATTTATTGTAGCGCTAAGGTCGCCGAAGTTGAGGACTTACGCTGCTCTCAGGTTGCCTCAGCAGAGCTGTGTACCGGTACAACATTGAAGTTGTACCGGAACAAGTGGTTGTACCGGTACAGCATCGGAAGTGTACCGGTACACTTGGCTATTTTCTCCGAGCCCGAGCCTCGGGTTTGCGCGTCCAGCTTTTGTATCGGTACACTTTCCCGTGTACCGGCATACAATGCAGCCCGCAGACTATTGGGAGGGTATTTTTGCAATTGTTACTTATCTATAAAGCACCCCAAGCCCTTGGGAGTTCCCTGAGCTTGAGACCAGAGGAGGAGAAGGTAGGGAGGCCATCTAAACCCTCTCTTTGATTTTCCTTCTTTTGTTGAAATTTTTGATGATTTATTCCCTCTTTTTTGCTTCTTGGTGTGAATTCCACCATGGAAGGAGCTTGGAGCTTGGTTTTGGAGCTAGTTGGAGGAGAGGTCTTCAACCCTAGCTCATCCCAAGTCTTGTTTGGAGCTTCTCTTGAGGTTAGTTGCTTGTTTCCCCTCTCTAGATCATGATTTTCATGATTTTTGTATAGAAACCTAGAAATGGAAAACTTAGGGTTTATTTGAGGGTTTTGGATTTAGGGCTTTTGAAGCTTGATTTCTTGGATTAGAGCTTTCCTCTAGGTGGGATTGGAAGGGTTCTAGCTCCCATTTGGAGCTTGTGAGGGGATTTCTACTCTGTAGGCGAGTTTTGGCCCTTTCGTTGAGTTGGTTAATGTTTAACCTATTCGTTGTTCGTAACATTCGTATAATACTCCTAGTTTAACCTTTAGGGAGTTAGGCGACTTGTGGGCACCTTCGTCGGCGCAAACAAAGGGTTGCGAGAAGACTTGGTGGGTTTGGCCTCACCAAAACAGGATAAATCATTCCTATAATGGTTTTTTACTTATCGTAAAACGAAGATATATGCATATTCATGTAAGATAGATTATTTGTGAATTTTAGAATGCTTAAAATGCACATGTTATGTATAATGTATTTTTGGACCTCTATATAGTAGAGAGTTTGCATGTTGTGCTTGGCCATATGGATAGCATTCTTAATTGTGGCTTTGGATCGTGTTACATCTAGTGAATATGACAAGTATTATACACTCTTGGATTTAAAACTCATGCTTGGCATAGATGATTAGTTAATATCATAAAGTTGCATTAGACTTGAGTGATGCATATTATGGTGAGCTAATGTCATAAAAAGACATTGGGCTTGAAATTGGTATAGTAAGCTAATGTCATAAAGGGACATTAGGCTTGGACTAGATATGGACTTAGCAAGCTAATGTCAAAAGGGGGCATTAGGCTTGGAATATGTGTGGACTTGATAAGCCTAATGTCATAAAGTGGCATTAGCGTTGGAACAAGATTTTGGTATAGTGTGATATAATGCCATAAAGGGGCATTGGACATAATGAATAGTTAAACCCTCACTTGGGACATTGGACTAGACCAATGAGTTGCTAGCGATCATTTCCATGGTAGAGTCATGATGACCGGATCGTTGAGACGATGACTTTGCTTGCTTGTCATTTGTGCTCACTCGTACATGCTTTGAGGGTCGCTCCCTACAAGCCGGTACTCCGGAGTTGGCCTTTTTGCGACGCGGTTCACGCGTGCGGGATTGAGACGCCTGTAGGGTCGCGTGGGACAGCCTTATTCCAGCTTGGGATGATGTAGTACCACGGGCAGCTAGGCGGCGAGGCGCCTGTAGGGTCGTGTGGGACAGTCCCGTTGTAACACACTGGACCTTTGCAAATTGCGAGGTTCGAGTGTTTGGATGTATTTCGAGCTTTTCCACACTTGGTGGAGGGTTGTGGAATATTTTCTGACCTAAAAAGTTTGAAAACTGGAATTCTGGACACTCCTAAGAGTTTTTACTCTGGGGGACCAGTCCCTGGAAGGAGAGACCGGTCCCCCAGTGAGCAATGTTGCGGCGGCCTCGAGGCAACAGGTCCCTGACGGGCGAGACCGGTCCCCGAGCGCGTCTTCGCAGTGAGAGACCGGTCCCGCACAGGGAAAGACCGGTTCCCGAACGTTGGTTTTTCGGGTTCGCAGCGAGAGACCGGTCCCTGCTGGGGAGAGACCGGTCCCTCTGGGCGAAAACTGCCCAGTTCAGGCTGATGTAAATTTGAGTTTTTGAGGGGCCTCTCGGTTTGAAATTGTTTGTATCGTTTTCCCGATTTTGAGTGGATTACACATCCTTTAGAGAGAGTTCGAGGTTTTCTCTCGATTTAGGGAAGGTTAGGTTCAGGTTACTTCCAAGATTAGGTTAGTTAGATCGGAGTTTTCGGGATCTAGTTTTTCGGGGTTTTTAGTTGGGATTATAGATAAAATCCCAAGGTATACCATTTTGGATGGTTTAGTTCCTAGTTTCCCATCTTAGGTTCATGATTGGAGGGTTCTACGGAGGTTTGTTCGAGGTTTAGAAAATCCCAACTTCTAACCAGGTGGTGGTTCGAGATGTTCGTTCGAGGTTCGGTTCGTTCCCACCTTTCCTCTCTTTCCCCCAACTTGAGGTTCGAGGGAGTTTGTTCGAGGAGAAGAAGAAGAGGAGGAAGAAGAAGAAGAAGAGAGAGATCCTCCACATCCCTGTCCCACTCTTACTCTTTTACTCTCTCCCTTCTCCTCCTTTACCGATTATTCGGGTAGATCACATTGTTTTAGGC
>NW_017890711.1:8264-14651 GCF_001540865.1 Ananas comosus | reverse complement strand
GGCCTAGTGGTGCATTGAGCTGAGGTCAGTAATTGCCCACTGGGAACTATAAATTATAGTTCTCACGCCCTCTGTTTTATGTTTTCTTTCAGAGCCTTCCACGCCGGGAGAGGCTAGGGACCGCGGGAAGGGAGTTGCTTCGAGCTAGCTTCCTTCGAGGACGATTTGATAGGTGGTCTACCTCTCGTGGTTTTATTTTGGGAGAGTTTGTGAGTTGTACCTGTATATGTATAGAGACCACCCTTCTTTTGGATCTTTGTATTCCTTTTGAGGAGATAGTACTGTACTACTTTATGGCTATTTTTATTGTCTAGCTTTATTTCTTTACTTTGGTGTAGATGATAGAACTTTACTCGCTCTGATATCATTAGTTGCTATTTATCCTATTTGTTCTATCTCTTGCTCTTACTTCCGCTTTTATTGTAGACGCCTTATATGTGTTGACATATGGCGGGTCTGGGCATGCTACCGGGAGGGCCACTGCCGGTCCTGGGGCATGACACCCGTTCCTCGAGGCGGAATGTTGGTACTACCACCGGCAACTAAGCGGCACAAGCTGAACTACCTTGGGTAGGTCCTTAATTGGAAATGAAAATCGACACGGAGTCATTTATGTAATAATCACTACTTGATAGTAAATCGTAATTGAATTCAATGGACATTGGGACATATAGTATACTTCGTCGCTATAATAGTGCATACTAGATATGTATTGGACACTTGTACATGTAGTATACTTAGTAGTATTCCTTATTGCATTTTAGTATACTTGGGTGCCGTGATAGAGCATACTAGACATATTTTGGCATATTGGATCATGATAGAGTAGATGTACTCCATGTTCATATCATGTATATTTGTGGCATAGTAGTATAGGATATGATATTTGTGGTATAGTAGTATAGCTTTTATTATATGCTTTCTTTTCCGCAATTATTATTATCCATATCTGCTTATGTTTTGGGCCTAGTGGTGCATTTTGCTCAGGTCAGTAATTGCCCACTAGGAATTATAAATTATAGTTCCCACGCCCCCTATTTTATGATTTCTTTCAGAGCCTTCTACTCCGGGAGAGGCTCGGGATCGCGGGAAAGGTATCGCCTTGAGTTAGCTTGCGAGGGGTTCGGCGATTGGTGGTCCACCTCTCTTTTGAGTTTTGTTTTGGAGAGGTTGAGAGAGACTTGTACCATTTTGTAGAGACCACCCCATACTTGTATCTTGAGATTTATGTTATATTAAGTTTACTTCTTACTGTAGTGGTTTTATTTCTGTTGACTCTATTTGTTGGTAGAACCTAGCTGTATACTGGTCTGATATCTCTAGATACTCTTTGTTTCTTATTCATTTATTCCCTATTGTTGTAGACGCCTTATATGTGCAGGCATATGGCGAGTCTGGGCACGCATCGGGCGGGCTTATGCCACGTCCCGGAGCGTGACAGTATGATTACAAGTACAGATACAGCTATCGCTTCGTATATAGGAAAATTTTTTTTGTATACGGCGGATTTGTCGGCGTGCCCGGAAAAACAAGTAATCCGGGACGTGACAGATTAAGTTGGTATCAAAGCTTAGTATTAGGTTGTTGGGACCTAGTAACCCTAAGTTGGGCAAACCTTAGGAAGGCAAGACGCAAGAGGCGTGATTTATTTTAGCACACTGGCCCTTGGCAAATTGCGAGGTTCGAGTGTCTGGACTGCGTCCTGAGCTTTTCCAGACCTTCTGGTGGGTCGTAGATAGTGCTTCGACCTATGGCTCGCATCCCGAGAAGTGAGGTTTAAAGCCTAGCACAAAAACCCGAAAAATTGGATTTTTTGTTGGCCCTCGGGTAGCCTTCAGCAGGGCTTGTACCGGTACAAGGCTGATGGTTGTACCGGTACAAGGCTGGTGGTTGTACCGGTACAGGGGGCTTGTACCGGTACAGAGCCGCAGAACCCGCCAACCCGAGCCTCGGGTTGTGATTTTCGTGGNGGTGGTTGTACCGGTACAGGGGGCTTGTACCGGTACAGAGCCGCAGAACCCGCCAACCCGAGCCTCGGGTTGTGATTTTCGTGGGGCTTGTACCGGTATAGGGGCCCGTGTACTGGTACAAGGTGGCAGAATCTGAATGTTTGATTCTGCAGGGGTGTTTTTGCATTGTTGCCTTCTTATATCAGCACCCACGCCCCTAGGGCTCTCCCCTGAGCTGAGAGGAGAGGAGAACCAGGTAAGGGAGCTCCCCACACCATCTTTTTGGATTTGATCTCTATTTTGTATGGGTTTTGATGGATTTTTCCTCTCTTTTGCCCTTTGGTGCCATTTCCACCATGGATAAAGCTTGAGCTTGGATTTGAGGCTTGGTTGAGGGAAGATCTTGATTGATAGAGGACTTAGAACCTTGATTGAAGCTTCTAAGAGGTTAGTAGCTCATTCTCTTCCTCTAGATTTGCGTTTTGTTGCTTTTTGATAGTTTGAACCCTAGAATGTGAATTTAGGGTTTATTTTGGGCATTTTGATTCTAAGGCTTTTGGGGCTAAATTATTTGGATTAGAGCACTCCTTTGGGTTGGGTTGGAAGGATCTTAGCCTTCTTTTGGAGCTTGTGAGAGTTTTTCTCCACCCTAAGTGAGATTTTAGCCCTTTTGCCTTGTTGGTTAATGTTTGATCTTATAGTTGATCGTAATGTCCGTGTATCTCTTCGCTCAATACTTTTAGGGTATTTTGAGACTCGTGGACAACTCCGTTCGGCGAATCGAAGGAGCACGCGATGGTTCGGTGGGTTTGACCTAACCACATAATGAGAAAATCTCATTTGTAATGTTTTGAGTACCGTTAAATGAAAAAGCGTGCATATTCATGTTAGATATATTTATTATGAATTTTAGAATGCTTAATATGCATATGTTATGTATAGTAAATTTTTGGACCCCTTTGTGGTAGGGTGCATGCATGTGGGATATAGCATTCTAGTCGAGACTTGGAACCATGATTCCTATTATGAAAATGAACATTACTTTCCTGCATTTAACTTTTATGGCCAATTGTGACATTAGAGACTTTGAAAGCCTAGAGAGGCTTGGGGACTTAGGCTTTTCGAGATTTTGGGCAAATGTCATAAAGAGGCATTGGGCCCCAGGCTATAGTGAACATTGGTATTAATGTCGTATTCGGAACATAAAACATGAATTGGGCTTGATTGGTTGTGAAGCTTAAGTGTCATAAAGAGGCACTAAGCAAGTGAGAGTTGAGCTATCACGTTGTGACATAGACCTAGACCGTTGGGTTACTCGTAGCTTTTGCCATGTTTGAGACATGAGGGTTGCATACTTGAGCCTTGACTGCGCTTGTTTGCCATTTGTGCTCATTCGCACATGCTTGTGAGGGTCGCTCCCTACAAGCCGGCACTCCGGAGTTAGCCTACGCGACCTATGTTCGCTCGTGCGGTATTAAGAAGCCTAGGGGGTTGAGTGGGACAGAGACATTCCAAGAGTAGGAATGTCGGGCTACCACAGGCACTTAGGTGGCACAAGCTGGACTACCTTGAGTAGGTCCTTAATTGGAAATGGAAATCGACACGGTGTTGTGTATGTATAATCACTACTAGATAGAGGGTAGTAGTTGGATTACTTGGACTTGCTTCTAGCATAATTTTGGACACTTGAGTATACATACATACATGTAGTATGCTAGGAGATTTTGCTTATTGCATCCATTTATACATCGTTGCCATATTAGAACATGATTTTTATAACTTCATAAAGTAGACCGTGACATTTACCTGTGGCCATGTTGGGACATATTACTTATGCATTGAACATTTTTTATTATGAAAGAGTAAATGTAAAACATTGACATCGTAATGTTTATGGTATAGGAAACATGCATACTTTCATACTGCAGTTATCATTATTATTATTGTTGTTTACTGTACTTACCTTTTCCTGTAGGGGCCTAGTGGTGCATTGAGCTGAGGTCAGTAATTGCCCACTGGGAACTATAAAATATAGTTCTCACGCCCTCTGTTTTATGATTTCTTTCAGAGCCTTCCACGCCGGGTGAGGCCAGGGACCGAGGGAAGGGCATTGCTTCCAGCTAGCTCTTCAGTGAGGGACGAGTTGTTAGGTGGTCTATGTCACGCCCCGGGACCGATGCCAATTTGGCCCGACCCGAGCACGTCAAACAAACGCCGAACGGACAGAGTTTCCCCTATCCGCCCAAGGCTCATCACATGTACATTTTCATCAATAGAGAAAAGCACTAGCGGAAACATACACAAACGGCTTACACGAGGGTAAGCAATAGCCATTAGTGAAAGAAAAAGGAAACTAAACATTCACAAGTAAAATGATTCATTTTAGATCATATACATTGCATCCATCTAGTAATTTATCGAATTCTTACATTCATTACATCATTTCTTTCTTACATTACATTACCTCAAAATAAACTTTACATTCTTTTCTTTACATTACTAATCATCAAGTACAAAAGGTGAACATGGGGTAGCTACTAACAAAATGTAACCCAACTTTGGTGGCCTCTGACTAAGGTGCGATACCTTTACCTCGGTCGCTCGCCGGCCTGTGGAAATAATGGGCGTGAGAAACTTACAACAAAGTTCCAGTGGTTCCGGCCTCAACTATCCCACCGACTTTCCCAACTAGAGCTAACTCAGCGCATAATAGCAAGAAATAGGCTGTAAATAGTAAACCAAACTATACTTAGTGCTCATGCCTGAACAAATAGGCAAGAAATATGCTCAATATTGAATAAAATGTAGGTTATAGCATGTTTTCTTTGAAAGTTCTTGCACTTTACACAACTTTGTTGCTTTCTTTTGTTTTTACTGCTTTGCTCTTAATCATTAGCTAACCCGGGGTTCGCCACACATTTAACTGCTTTTCAATTAAGTCCACATCGCAGGAACTCACCAGCTTAGAGACGTCCTTACGGTTATACTCAACCCGGATGCATAACTCCGATGCGCATCGCCCGAGGGAAGCGACGCTGCCCTCGGAGCAGGGAACTTCATAGCAAGTATTTCATCATCCTTATACTTCAAAGATTATAAGTTCAATCTTGACTTTACATAGCTCTAGTGTTCTTTACATCACTTTTATGTTGCAAACTCATGCAATCACATTCTTTACATTTTCATTACTCTTGCTAACTCTAGCAATCTCGTTCGTTTCCATCTTTTCTTATTGCCCCACTTTACTTTACTTTACACGTTTCACTTTCTTCATTCTTTACGTCACTTTAGTTCTTTACATCACTCTAAACTCAGTGTCATTTCACATTAGCTTCAATCGAATGCCACTCGATCTATGTCATTGTGTCACTTTTGTTCTTATTGCTCCCTTTGGGTGCTCATATTTTTCTCTCATGCATACATCTAGGGTTTTGACATTATTAGGTTCTCAACGCATCTCTTATGCAAGGTGTGCTCACAATCATGCAATCATCACATTTCATCATTACTTTACCCGCTAATATCGCATGCAACAATATAATACATAATGCTTAACAGAATACAACATTAGGCATAGAGAGAATTTCAATGAGTTTGAGAAGCACCACCCACCTTGTAGGTCTCTTTAGGTGCTTCGACGATTTTCTTGGGATTTTTAATCGCCCGGTTCACCACCTGCGGCAAAACGAAGCCCTATTAGGCCATTTTGCTCATATCTTTACTTTGGCTTTTCGTAACGTTAATCCGAACGCACCAACGCGTCGAAAATACCCCCAATTAGGTTTCTAGAGGGTCAATTGCACTTAGAAACCTTCATGAGCAAAAGCCCCAATTTGGGTGCCCTAGCTCCAATGTATATCAAAACCTAGGGTTTGATCTCATTGGGAAGCAAAAATAGCTTCATTATACTCTAAATAGTCCATTAAAACCATCTTTAGACAAATCAAAACCCTACATAGGGTTTCACCATGAGAGGGGTCAAGCTCTTCTTCAAGCTTTACCCCCAACAACCAACCCATGGTCTTGATCTCAAAAGAAGTAAAAAGAAAGCTTCAACGACTCTAAAAGCTCCATAAAAACCATCTCTAGGTTTATTCAAACCCATTTCTAGGGTTTTACTATACTTGGGATCAAAGCTTACCTCAAAGCTTTCCCAAGGTTGCTCCAAGGAGGAAGGAGAAGAGGTAGGTTTACTATTTAATCTTCTTCTTCACCTTCTTTTCCTTCTTCTTCCTCCTTTCTTTGTCTTCTTCTTCTCCTTCTTTGTCTTCTAGAGAGAGAAAGAGAGGAGAGGGTGTGAGAGGGAGTGGAATGAGAGGAAAAGCCCCTCAGCCCACTAACATAGCTCAATGGGTTGCAAAAATGCAATAAAACCCCTCAACTTTCACTTTAATACACTGCCCGAACTGGGCAGTTCGCGCAGGCAGGGACCGGTCTC
>NW_017890711.1:6640-8239 GCF_001540865.1 Ananas comosus | reverse complement strand
GAGGACCTCCTACTTCAGCAGGCAGCAGCTTCGAGGGAGACCCAGGTTCCCACACCGCCAGCACCCGTGGTGGACGTCGCACCGAGGGCGCAGTCCCCCGCGCCCAGTTCTTCCTGTGCAGCACCGGCGACCACACCTCGGGAGGAGGTGGCTGCGGTACCCCCAGTTCAGAGACTAGCGATGGGGGCAGCATTCCCCGTGATGGCCGAGGGAGCCGAGCGGGATCGGCTCATGGAGCGCCTCAGTGAGTTCAGGAGGTGCAGCCCGAGGATGTTTGACGGCGAGAACGTCGACCACTGGATTGTTGAGAAGTGGTTGATGCACATGGAGAAGCTATTTGAGATACCTTCGTTGAGGAGAGGGACAGGGTTTGGCTCGCCACTTACTTTCTGGACAGTGAGGCCTATCGTTGGTGGTTGGATATCCAGGACAACCCCAACACCGACTTGGCAGCGATTACATGGACGCGGTTCAAGGAGCTCCTTCTGGCGCACTACTTCCCGACCAGCGTCAGGAGAAAGATGGAGCAGGACTTGCGCAGCTTGCGCCAGGACGAGCGGTCTGTGGCCGAGTACGAGAGGGAGTTCTCCCGGCTACTCCACTGTGTACCGTTTGTAGTGAGAGATGACGAGGACAAGGCTCGCATTTTTTAGCGCGGATTACGGCCTTCTATCTTCCGGTTGGTGCAGTCTTCCAACCTCCAGACCTATCGGGAGGTTGTAGATCGAGCATTGATTGTAGAGGCTGGAGCGGCAGATCTTAAGGAGCGTCGCGAGAGCTCGGAGAAAGGGAAGGGAAAGAGGCCTGCGGCTGAGGGTGCGAGTCAGACGCACTCACGAAGGCCGCCGAGGCATCCCAGGAGCAGGAGCCAGTCTCGAGAACGGGGCCAGGCTACTCAGCGAGGAGGACCCGATCATCGCCAGGCTCCCCGCTGCGTGATCTGTGGTGGGCCTCACTACCCGTGGCAGTGTTCACGAAGCCGGGGCAGGTGCTTTTTGTGTGGCCAGGAGGGCCACTTCCAGTCGGACTGCCCGAGGGGTTCAGCGCCAGCGCCATCTTCGGCATCTGCACCAGCATCACCAGGTCCCAGTCAGGGGACATCTTCTGCGCATCACCAGGCAGGACGACCGCCAGTTTAGCGACAGGCGGAGGGGTCACGACAGGCCCCGAGCGGGCGCATGTACGCGGCCCAGACTGAGGAGGCGGCGGCAGCCGAGAATGTGGTCGCAGGTATCATTTTACTTCATGGTATTCGGGTTAGAGCTTTATTTGATATCGGTGCATCGCATTCATTCGTAGACCGGCTGTTTGCCGAGTTGCATGGCATCCCACTTGTATCCTTGTTGCATCCTGGACAAGTTGTTGTGCCCGATCACATTTTAGATATTCGGGAGTTTTGCCCAGTTGCCCTGTTCGGGTTGGAGATTGGATCATGCCCGTGGACTTGCTAGCTTTGCATAAACTCGGGGAGTTTGATGTTGTGTTGGGCATGGATTGGTTGACTAAGTACAACGCCACTATCGATTGTAAGGATCGAACTGTGACATTTAGAGAGCCGGGGCAGGCGGAGGTTGTGTACCGAGGATGCCAGAGTTCGCT
>NW_017890711.1:0-5937 GCF_001540865.1 Ananas comosus | reverse complement strand
CGGCTGTTTGCCGAGTTGCATGGCATCCCACTTGTATCCTTGTTGCATCCTGGACAAGTTGTTGTGCCCGATCACATTTTAGATATTCGGGAGTTTTGCCCAGTTGCCCTGTTCGGGTTGGAGATTGGATCATGCCCGTGGACTTGCTAGCTTTGCATAAACTCGGGGAGTTTGATGTTGTGTTGGGCATGGATTGGTTGACTAAGTACAACGCCACTATCGATTGTAAGGATCGAACTGTGACATTTAGAGAGCCGGGGCAGGCGGAGGTTGTGTACCGAGGATGCCAGAGTTCGCTTTTTGCGATGACGATTAGCTCTTCTCGAGCTCGACAGTTGATTAGTAGAGGCTGCGTAGCCTACTTGGCTACTATTGCGTTGCGGGGTGAGGATGACGCCCGTAGGATTGAGGATATCCCTGTAGCACGGGAGTTTGGAGATGTGTTCCCAGCGGAGCTTCCAGGCATGCCACTTGATAGGGAGATTGAGTTTGTAGTGGATCTCGTTCCCGGGACTACCCCAATCTCAAAGGCACCCTATAGGATGGCACCAGCAGAATTAAAGGAGCTGAAGGCACAGTTGCAGGATCTTCTGGACAAGGATTTTGTGAGACCGAGTGTGTCACCTTGGGGGGCACCGATCCTGTTCGTCAAGAAGAAGGATAGATCAATTCGCTTGTGCGTGGACTATCGTAAACTTAACAAAGTCACGATTAAGAATAAGTATCCATCGCCGAGGATCGACGATCTATTTGATCAGCTTCAGGGATCCAGTGTGTATTCCAAGATCGACCTGCAGTCAGGATATCATCAGCTGAGGATCAGACCTGAGGATGTGTCGAAGACGGCTTTTAGAACACGGTATGGACATTACGAGTTTACCGTTATGCCATTTGGGCTTACTAATGCCCCGGCAGCTTTTATGGATCTAATGAACCGTGTTTTCAAGCCTTATTTAGACAGGTTTGTCGTAGTGTTCATCGACGACATCTTAGTGTATTCCTGGACTGATGCGGATCATGAGAAGCATTTAAGGCTTGTACTTCAAGTGCTTCAGGAAAGGAAGCTTTATGCCAAGCTGAAAAAGTGTGAATTTTGGCTTAGAGAGGTAGCATTCTTGGGCCATGTGATTTCAGGATCAGGGATAGCTGTGGATCCAAGGAAAATTGAAGCTATCAAGGAATGGCCGAGGCCGACGAGCGTGACCGAGATACGGAGCTTCATTGGTTTGGCCGGCTACTACCGACGGTTTGTTGAGGGATTTGCAAAGTTATCTACTCCCCTCAGAGGCTCACGCATAAAGGCACCAAGTTTATTTGGAATGATGCGTGTGAAAAGAGCTTCCAAGAATTGAAGTAGCGATTGACAACCGCCCCGATCCTTACCTTGCCTACTGCTGGAGCAGGGTATGTGATTTTTAGTGATGCTTCCTTTAATGGATTGGGCTGTTTTGATACAGGACGGGAAAGTGATCGCGTATGCCTCTCGCCAACTAAAGGATTATGAAAGGAACTATCCTACCCATGACTTGGAGTTGGCGGCCGTGGTCTTTGTATTGAAGCTATGGCGCCACTACTTGTACGGCGAGCGATGCGAAGTATATACGGATCACAAGAGCTTAAAGTATCTATTCACTCAGAAGGAGTTGAACTTGAGGCAGCGCAGATGGTTGGAGCTACTCAAGGATTATGACTTTACGATACTTTACCACCCGGGCAAGGCTAACGTGGTGGCGGATGCGCTAAGTAGAAAATCGACGGAAAACTTAGCGACGCTTATGGTTACTCAACTACCGTTGATCGAGCAGATGAAGCGGTTGGAGTTGGAGGTGGTGGCTCCTGATACACCTTTGAGGTTGATGACTTTGGTGGTGCAACCTACACTTATGGAAAGGATTAAAGAAAATCAAGCTTCCGACTTGGAGTTGCAAAAGATTCGAGCTAAGATGGTTGATGGTTGCATCGGTGACTTCACTTTGGACGGTGATGGATTGCTGCGTTTCCGCGGACGGCTATGTGTACTGGCAGAGTTGGGCATTAAGGAGGATATTCTTCAAGAAGCACACCGAACGCCTGTAATATACCGAGAATTCGGAAAATAAATATCGAACTTTAGTCAAATTGACCAAAGTGCGAGGATGGTACACTTCGGAAAGTCCGAAGGTGTTAAAATGATCAAAAGTGAGTTACGGGAGGTTTTCGAGAGCTAAAGGATCAAAATCTGCATACTGCAGTTTTGAGCTCTCGGGGATCGGTCCCTGGTGAGAGAGACCGGTCCCCGAAAGCGTATGAATTGAGACAGCCGAAAAATCGGCTAAATCCTGAGAAACTAGCTCTCGAGAATCGGTCCCTGCCTGAGAGACCGGTCCCCGAGAGACCGGTCCCCCAAAGAGAGACCGGTTGCTCTGCGCGTGCGCCCTGCTGCTCGCGGGGAGAGCCTTCGGGAACCGGTCCCTGAAGGAGAGACCGGTCCCCGCCTGTGCGAACAGCCCAGTCCAGACTGTGTGAAAGAGTAAAAGTTGAGGGGCTTGGCTGTAATTTTGTAACCCAGTGGTTATGTTATGGGGGCTAATGAGATTTTCTCTCATTTCTCATCCCTTCCCACTCTCTCCACTCTTTCTCTCTCTAGAAGACAAAGAATGAGAAGAAGAAGACAAAGAAAAAGAAGGAAAAGAAGGAAAAGAAGGTGAAGAAGAAGATCAAGAAGTGAAGCAACTTCATCTTCTTCCTCTCTAGCTTGGAAAAGGAGAGCTTACAAGGTGAGCTTTGAACCCTATTGTAGTAAAACCCTAAAATGGGCATGGAATAAACCTAGAAATGGTTTTAATGGATTATTGTCACGCCCTGGGACCCAGCGGAAGCCCGCATGGCGCGGGCCCAGACCCGCCATACGTCTAAAACATATAAGGCGTCTAAAAACAACAATAAATAAAGCGGTAATAAAAGACAACTAGGAGTATCAGAGCATGATATAATACTAAGTTCTACAATAGAGAAAGGAGCATAAAGCTGGAATCCACTAATAAAAGCATAAAGTAATACAAAGAAAATCCCAAATACAAGTGCTAAAGTAGGTACACAGGTGGTCTCTATACGTGGATACAAAATCTCTCGCTCTCTCTCTCAACTACAAAAAGAAAGAGTAAACCACCTAGGCAAAGAACCATTCCTCGCTAGCTAGCTATGCGATCCCCTTGCCGCGATCCCGTGCCTCCGCCGATGCAGAAGGCTCTGAAAGAAACCACGAAAAAGAGGGCGTGAGAACTATTAAAAATAGTTCCCAGTGGGCAATTACTGACTTCAGTGAACTGCGCCACAAGGCCCAAAAGCTACAAGAAAAGGTCAGTGACTAACAATGTAATAATTAAACGGTAAGTGAAATATAACCTACTATAACATAGAGTCTCCACTTAGCATGATTTGCATAAGTAATAAATCAACTATAACATGAATGTACATGGATGTGTAAGACATGCATAAGCGTAGAAATGCAACCAATCCAATGTCCTCAATGCAAAGATAGTAAAAATGTCGTCGTTTACTATTCTAGTCCAAGTCCACTTTAATAGTTTTAAAGTTCACATTGCATGATCTGTCACTAAGTCTCAATCATATAAGACCCACCCGAAGGCTGTCTGGCCTGCGCCGTGCCTAATGGCCCCGTGGTAGTCAACATCCCCACTCTAGGGATGAGCCTCCCCCACGGCAATCCACTTCGGCGCCCAATCCCGCACGGGCGAGCATATGTTGCGATGGCTATCTCCGGAGTGCCGGCTTGTAGGGAGCGACCCTCACAAGCATGTGCAAATGTGCACAATGGCAAGCAAGCAATGATCTGTCTCAAGTACCAAGTCCTCATGTCTAAAAATATGGAGTATATCAAGTATCTCAATGGCTTATCTCTATGTCATCATGTCTCTAACATGGAATATAGCAGATGTACAATGGCCTATCATCATATCTCTAAGTTGCAGTTTCATATTTTACTAGTTTCAAGTGCCTCTTAATGACACTTTTTGCTACTAAGTCCAAACATAGTATAATGTTTTCCATACACGAATATGAGCTAAATTAGCATACTAGACAAGAATCCCATTCGTCCACATGAACACTCCCCACGTGCATGAAAATAACCTTGATTGCTCTACTATATAGAGTGAAATTTAACTTACACATAAGGCATGCATTTTAGGTGTTCTAAAATTCGCATAAATTCCAATTAGCATAGAAATGCATTTAAAAATACTTTACGAAGAGTTTAGAAAGCATAGGGGCCATTTCGCCCCATTTTCATGAAGTCAAACCCACCAACGGTAAACAAAACCCTTCGTTTGCTCCGACGAAGGTGTCCTCTAGCCTCCTAGTACCCTAGAGGTATGAAAACAAGTGTCACAAGAACCTTACAAACAACACTTAGCTCAAACATTAAGCTTTTCAAGCTAAGGTGGGGCAAACTCACCGAAAATGGTGAATAACTCTCTTGATCTCCAAAAAGAGGCAAGAATCCTTCAAAACTAACCTAAAGGAAGGTTCTAATAAGATCAATGTAGATCAAAAAGCCTCAACTCAAAAATTCCCATTTCTAACCCTAAAATTCGAAATCTAGGGTTTCCTCTAACCAAATCCAATAAAACATGTATCAAAAGGAAAATACATGTTACTAACCTCTCTAGAAGCTCCAAACCAAACTCCAAGTGCTCTAGGGTTGGAGTTCCTTCCTCTATCAAGCTCCTAGTCCAAGCTCCAAAGGTGAAGAAGCCTCTAATCAAGCAAAAGGAACAAAAGAGAGGTTTAATCCACCAAAACCTAAGCTAAAAGAGGATCAAAATCAAATGGAGTGGTGGAGAGGGCAACCCTACCTCTTCCTCTGCTGTTCCAAGCTCAGGGAGAGGTCCAAGGGGCGTGGGTGCTATATAGAATAGGCACAATCGCAAAAACACCCCTGCAGTTCGAACTGCTCAGAAACTGCACTGCGTACCGGTACACGGGCCCGCGTACCGGTACACAACCCACGAAAATGCCAAACCCGAGCCTCGGGTTCGCTGGGAAGTGCTCTGTGTACCGGTACACGAGCCCGTACCGGTACAGCCATCAACCCCGTACCGGTACAGCAAGCAATCCCGTACCGGTACACGGCCAGCTGATGACTACCCGAGAGTTGACCAAAAATCCAACTTTTTGGATTTTGATGCAAGATTTTAAACACAATTCTCGGGGCTCGAACCATAGGTCGGAACGTTGTCAACGACCTCCCACTGAAAGTGGAAAAGCTCGGAACACAACCCAAACACTCGACCTCGCTATTTGCAAAGGTCCAGTGTGTTACATTCACCCCTCCTAAAAAGGAGTTTCGTCCGCGAAACTCGAAAGCAAATGCCATACCTCAAGACTCCATCTGGAAAAGATGGGGATAGCGCTCCTGCAGTGCGCTCTCTAGCTCCCACGTGGCCTCCCGCTCTCCATGGTTGCTCCAAAGGACCTTCACATACGGAATATCCCGATTCCGCAGCTTCTTCACCTCGCGAGCCAAAATCTTCACTGGTTGCTCCTCGAAGTTCAAATCCTCGCGCAGCTCCACTGGTATAGCTTCCAAAACATGAGCTGGATCATGAATATACCTCCGAAGAACCGATACGTGAAAGACGTTGTGCACGCCCGATAGGTTCGGTGGTAGAGCGAGTCGATACGCTACCGGACCTACACGTTCCAAAACCTCATACGGTCCAATGAAACGGGGGCTCAACTTTCCCGAAATCCCGAATCTCTTTATTCCTCTAGTTGGCGAGACCTTTAAGAAAACATGGTCTCCAACTTGGAACTCCAAGCCTCGCCGCCGTCGATCGGCATAGCTTCTCTGTCTGCTCTGCGCCGTCAGAAGTCGCTCCCGAGCAATTCGAACCTTGTCCTCAGCTTCCTGGAGCACATCAGGGCCTAAAGCCA
>NW_017890710.1:0-38647 GCF_001540865.1 Ananas comosus | reverse complement strand
ACAGCCACCAAGTCAACCTATTTAGTTTCTTCAATATCTAAGTCTTCTCAGCTGAAGCTAATCACTTAGTCCCTCTCTGCATCCAAGACCACTTCATTAACCACTATTCTTGCATTAACTTTAATTGCTTAAAATCACTTTCAAGGCAGTTAATCACAATTAATCAGGAATTAGCATCCATTTCCCGAGTTTAAACTTCTTCAAAGTTTTCTCTCCAGCTACACTTGCTACACAATAGCCTACGCCTTTCAGCTCCAATGCTGAAATTCAGCAATATAAATTTCATATAGTCTCATTGCCGTAGCGATTCATTAACTAGACCCGTAATAACTAAATTACCTTGGAATTAGCGCTGACTTAACTTCTTACTGCTTCAAATGGTCCTATCTCGCAAATCCGGGCAGCATAACAACAGGATTATCTTATTCCTTCACTGTCCTCTTTACTCGGCAGCACACAACATCAGCATCCCAGCTGTCAAAAAATCATCGAAGGCTCAGTTATCACGTGAATCCAATCAATTATCAATCGATATTTTTAATCCAGAGAGGGTAAATTACTTCTTACCAAAAAATCGAAGTTTCCTTGCTCGAAGTTGTTTCCTGCTGATTTCTTGCTCAGTCACCAATCGCGATCAACTTCTCGAAAGTAATCATTCAAAACGCAGGAAAACCCTTAAATTGCCCAACTCTAAGGCAACTATTTACAATAATGCCAATACTAGAAATATCTTACCTTAATTAGATACTTCTTTTTCTTCTCTTCTTTCTTTCTTTTCCCTGCAGACTGAAGCTGCTGCCTGCTCGTTATTGAACTGCTGCTGCTGCTGCTGCTGCTGTTTTCAGAAGGCAGGGAAAAGGGCTGCTGCTGCTGTTTTCAGCAGCAGGAAAAGAGGCTGTAAGGGGAGAAAAATAAAATCCTCACCTTTTTCTTGCTTACTTCTTCTTGTTCTTTTCTTCTCTCTTCCCTCTCCTTTCTCTTCTCCTTTCTTCTCCTCTCTCGTATGGAAGGGAAAGGGCAGAGGAAAGGATGGCGGGAGGTTCTGCTGGTTAGTGGAATTCCACTAACTATGCGTAATTACCATAATGCCCCTCTGCCTTAATTCCTTTAGCGGCACATTAGATACCTTTCCCAGGCGCTTCCAAAAGTCCGATTGAGCTCAAAGTTTTGAACAGGCATGTTCGGTTTACTCTAACAGCTCCAAAAGAAAATTTTTAACATTTCATTTGACCCCATTTGGTCACTGCGACTGTAAGAACTGAAATCTTGAGCAGCAGGTTGCCATTGTGGAGCTGCTGCTTAAGAGATCCGGTGTGGTGGCTGCTGCTGTGTGAACTTCTGAACACTCACATTGAAGCTTTGGAATGAGATGTTGAGAGGAAAGGAATAAATGCTGAAATGTTAGCTTGATCCAGAATTCAATCTGGTGCGAGGTTTAATGAGAGCTGAAAACAAACTAATTGGGCAGCAAATTAAGGTGATTCTGATTTCACTTTGTTTGAAATTGAATTAGCTAGTATAGAGAATGCTAATTGAGAATCCAATGGGTAACTGAGATAAAGTAAGGTCACTTATAGTTACTGCAGGTTTGAATGAGCTGAAAAAGAATGAGACAAAAGCAAATTTCAGCAAGAATTAGTGATTAATAAAGCTGAAATTAAATTGATTAAGTAGCTGCTTAAAGAGGTGCAATGCTGAAAATTAAGCATGAAGTCGGATTTCAGCATGATGCTGAAATTAATAGTGAGCTGAAATTTTAAGTATTATGAAAGTTACTTTAAGTAAATACTTATATAATGTTGAAAGGGAAGTATTAGTGCTGAAAATTTCAGCATAGTGCTGAAATTTCAGCATAGTGCAGAATTCAGCATGTGCAGAATTCAGCATGATGCAAATTTTAATATGAGCTGAAAATAGGTCAAGGACGCAATGAATTGAGGTTAAATCATGGATAAATTAGCCTACAGGGACCTTAATTATGCTGAAAGCTACATATATATGCTGAAATTTGCATATATATGCTGAAAACTGCATATATGTATGATGTACAAATGAATGTACATGGCAGGATGTTGGGGATGAAATTTGGAATAAGTTAACCTTAATTTCTGAAGTAGAATAAGGATACTTGCTGTAAGGGAATGCTAAGTAAGGGACTTCTCAAGTATCGAAGTTTCTATGTGTCATGAGCTTATAAAACCAATCTTATACTATGTATATGTCTACGTTGATACTATATAGACTAGGTGGAGTCGAAATCCTAACTTGTAAAATATGAGAATATGACCCTAGTTTAACCTCTTTTATTACTTCATAAATGAAAGTTAAACTTGTACAAAAGTCTAAATTGACATTCCGACAGGTCGGCGAAGCGTTAATTGCATTAGAAGCCAATTCGGCTCTAGTTGCATTGAGTCGCGTGATACCTTTGCGGATTCACTTCGAGACGTGGATTCTAGTTGTTGACACCACTACAGGTGGGTGGTGCTATCCGAAGTCTTTGAATCACCTTTTATGTCTATGATTTTCCATTGAGCATATTACTTGTATTCATGCATCATAGGGTAGTGACATTATGCAAGTGATATTTGAATATGTGAACGCTTAATAATGTGGAGAAAATGTGAACTTAGAATGTGGACATAGAACCTTATGAATGTATGGAATATAACAATAGTGAACTTGGTGACATTCTAATTAGAGATTTGGTTAGCATCAAGGAATGAATTTGTGAAACTAGCATAAAGAACTAGTTAGAGTAAAGTGTGACAGTGTTTGTCAGTTGAATCCTCTAAAGGGGGATCAGATCATACTCACATTTGTTTGGTTCAAGTGAGGTCGCTCCTCCTTGAACGATGAGCTCCGGAGTAGTCATCTTTACTGGACCAGGAGGTTGCGTCTCCCCCAGTTGACAGTCCCGTCGGGTGCAGGTTGCGTCTCCCCGATGTTTGGGATAGTGTCAGTGAGTTATTGTTAACCAGTGAGTTAACCAAAAGATTGGGTAAAGTTAATGAAAAGCATGCATGCTTATTTACAGTTTTTATATATATTGCTTCTTTCAGCTTTGTACAGGCATTGTAGTAGTTACATTTATATTTGGTTACTATCTGTTTACCTTTCTTGCCTACATATGCCTGAGTAGACCTAGTGGGTGAGTCGGCGAGGTCGGCAGCCGAACCCACTGGGAACTTTCTTGTAGTTCTCACACCACTAACCATACAGGTTTCAGTGCGAGCGTTGTGGCCGAGGATCAAGGTAAGAGCCAGCAGCCTAGCTAGTGGACACCCGAGTTGTAGTGGTTACCAGTTTGAGTTCATGTATCATCTATTTCGGTGTACAGAGACATGTAAATGAATGTAATAAGTGCATGTAAATAACTAAATGTTTCAGTTATGCAAGTTAGTTTAAAGTTTTAAATTACAGTGAAATTTCATGTTTAGCTAGCTTTACTATCACTTGTGTTTGTTGCTTGCCATCGTGCAAGCCATGTATATTGAAATGTGATCCTGGGAATTGTTTATTTCTTTATACATGTACTTGTTGTTGTTGAGCCTTGGGCGAACAGAGGAGATGCTGTTCGTTCGGCGTCTGTGTACGGGCCCGAATCGACCAAACTGGCGATAGCGGGACGTGACACTCGATCACTTGGAATCCTCCAACCGATCACGCCGCAAGTCCTTGCAGCAAACACGCCTCGACTCCACGAAATGCCCACCGAATCCACGGCCTTCACACGCAATCCTTGCGCAAATCCTCCATCCGGAGCTCGTAGAGATGATAATTTGTAGTGATTGAAACTTAGAAAACCATAAGCTATGAGAAATTCTCTTTTAGTCAATCATCAACTTGATTCTCAAAGGAACATTCAAATTAAAATCTAAGAATCAAGTCGACGAACAACAATTCAAAACTTGCGTTAAGAATAGAATCATAAAGCTCGAAAAACAAGTTTCTAGGGTTTCAAAATGGCCTAAACTCTAAGCATACAACATAATGTAACCCTCATAGCTTATTTATAGATTTAGAAGACTTAGAAGTAGACTAGGATTGCAAAAACACAATTTTAAAAACTGACGACGTCCTTAGGGTTCGGTCCTCTCGAGGAGACCAGTCCTTAGGGGACCGGTCCTCTCAGTTGGAGACCGGTCCCTTGTTGCGTAGCTGAAAACATAACCTACGGGAACCGGTCTCTCATCTCGGGGATCGGTCCCTCGTTGCGTAGCTGAAAACACAAGCTACAGGAACCGGTCTCTCATCTCAGGGACCGGTTGCATTGCTTTATTATGCAGCGAGGACCTCCGGGGACCGGTCCTTCTGATCAAGGACCGGTCCCTGAACTCCTGATAAGTTCAGATTCAATTATTTTAAAAACATTAATACAATCTAAGTCTTCTAAATACATTTTGAACATTTAGATTCACCACAAATGATCTATCTTGCATATTTGAGGTGCCGAGCTTCCCGAATGAGTCTTTGATCTTCAAATTGAATCTTCTTTCCAAAAATTTCGCTTTTAATTCTTCAAGACTCCATTCGACTTTACGAAATTCGCCAACCTAGAAAATCCTTAACAATCTCTCCCTTTGGCAATTTCATGACAAAACATATTACAATGCTCATACAAACCTCAGAAACAATAAAAAGAAAGAAGATTATCGCAATCACGAAACGACAATCTCCTGCATGACCGATCCAATAACAAGAATTACATTTTTCTCACAATCCTAATACAAACTCTATGACTTAGACATGGAGTCTTGAAGTCTTGAAAGTTCCTGCAAAAACATTCTCAAAACACAATCAAGATTCAAGAATATCTACTAAAAGATCAAATATAACATCATAGTCATACAGTCAAGTCAAAAGTCATTAGGAAACCAAATCGTTAGAAAACCAAAAAAAACTAAAAACATCATCATCTAAATACATCATCTAAACACATCATCAGCAGCAGCATCATCATTTCCCCCTTTTTGTCAAGAAAATGCCAAAACGATAAAAAGAGGAACCGAAAGCGCTCAATCCGACTCGTCACTCGGAGGTAAATCCGAACTACCACTGTCACGCCCCGAGCCCGCCTATTTGGTCGGTTTCGGGCATGCCAACAGACCGCCGAACGAACAGGATTTTTTCTGTACCGCGGACAGAGTCTCCCCTGTACGTCCAAGGTGTCGCAATCAATATAATGTACGAAGTTCCAACCAGGAACACATTTCAATCAAAGATTGCATAAGGAAGTACCAAAAACATAATCTACTTGTTATTACAAACATTCACATTCACTAGATACATTTTACATCACAAATACATATTACATTTAACTTCCAAATGCAATCAAGCTTTTATTACAAATTATTACAATCTTATTTCTTTCATGTTCTTACATCCCTAAGTAGCCGACTCAGGATACTGCTATCTCTGGTCTCGGTGGTAGGGCGCTAACTACGGAGTTACGCCCTCTCCTCGTGCCGCCGCGCCGCTCACGTGTGAACCTGTAACACCCCAAATCAACGTTGGGTGAGAACCAACTCCATGGTTCCCAGTAGGTATGGCCATCCAAGGGAAAAGCTCAACCAATAGGTCTAATGAGGTACTGCAACAGGTTAGTCCAATAACATATAACAGATATTTATACATTTATCCGATATTGAACTATATGTCATGCCTTGCGATATGCAATATGAAACCATGCAACTATACAAGTGGAATAAATGATTTTACTTTCTACAATGCTATCCATAGCTTTTCCATAATTTATACATCTTGTCACTTAACATTATTGGTTATTTGCTCCTAAGGTTTTCCTCTATCTTAGCCAAGCTAACCACCCGACTCGGTCTCGAGTAAATCATCTGCGGAATACCGCATACATCCAAGCTCGAGGTGATGGACGTCTCACATACACCTCAGCCTTAAAATCCACTCAACAGGGATACCCAATCTATAGCTCATAATGCATGCTTTTTCACGTTCACTTTGGCTTTTACCCAATCATACCGGTTAACATTTGTTAACCCCAATAACTCACAACCCAAATCCCTACTATCGGGGAGAATTCCGCTACGACCCGACGGGACCGTCCTCTGGGGAGAATTCTGCTACGACCCAGTGATGTCAACTCCGGAGCACACCGCCCGAGGGGGAGCTACCACCCTCGAGCCATGACTTATCGTGAGTATCGATCAAACCCTCAACTTGAGGATACATAGCCGCTAGTCACAATGCCAATGTCACAATAGGTTCCTACCTATTTAATCATGCCACTCTCTATGTCAACTTGGTCAAATGTCAATATGGTTAAACTATGTTTAACAACTACTTTCTTGATGCCAATCATGTCTCCATTGACAATGTCGCCTTTGTTTACTAATGTCCAAGTCCAACTCTCACATTCACACAATAATATAGTCCTAACATACATGTCCATTATGGTTCTACCTTTCTCTATGTTCAACTACGTTAGAATCATGTCAGTGAAAGCAACCAAGGTTCACATGTACTTAGTCCTATCATGCATGAATGATAAAAAATACACATGCTCAAATGCCATAAGTGTTTGCTAGGTTCATGACACTAGGTTTAATACCACTTGGTGTCCAACCTATGTTTATTCACACTAGGTTCAAAACATCCATGTCCAACCTATGTTCTTTAACACTAGGTTCATGCCCAACCTATGTTTATTCACACTAGGTTCATAACATCCATTTCCAACCTATGTCCATTACTCTAGGTTTAATTCCACTAGATCTAATGTCTATAGATTGTCCATATGCACATATCCATTAACGTAAACCTCTATATGTTAGCTTGCATCATCTAACATTAACATTGTGTCACTCCATGTGCAATCTTTTAGCATCTTACTTTAGATAATTAACATGCAATATCTAGCATTTATATAACATACTTATCCAAACTAGCATTCTTTACAACTTATCATTATGCATTACAACTAGCATGTTCTCTACTTTATGTTAACATGCAAATGTTATTTACCTCATGCTTTTAACTAGCATTATTCATACATGCATTCTAGCATTTCTATATTACATCATATGCATCCACTTAGCATTTCTATATCAATAGCTACCACTACATGCATCAATGATGAACATTTATCTTAGACATACAGGCGACCTAGTCGCTTCGGTAAACACAACCCACCTCAAAATGCTTTCCGATTGCTTGTAGTCACTTGCAATCGGCCTCCTGCGGCACCCGTGTCCGATTCGGCCCGATTTTGCTAATACTCACCAACCGTGAGTCGAATCGCGGCACCGAAAATTATAGGTCTTCGGTTATGTGCCACGATGCTCCAAATCTATTTTCATGACTTTACGATGTTGCCTCGGCCCTCCAGGTGGAAACGAAGCCTAAACGTCCGTTTCTTTAATAACTTCGCGTAGGCTCGACGAATCGCTGAACCGACTTCGCCAACGTGTTCGTTTACCTAGCAATTAGCTTTATGGAGGGTCAAATGAGATCAAACCCTACTATTTTAGAAAACTCCATTCGGAGCCCTAATATGCAATTAACCTCCAAATAATCCAAATTAAATTGAGCAAACATATTTAGAACACTCTAGATACTACTAGAATACCATTCATGAAGGATTTAAACAAAATCCCAATAGCTTACAAAAATATGAATGCCGCGACGAAAGCACGCCGCTCCAACGGGCGCACGAAAGCTCGATCCGTCGCTCCCAACGCGTTCGCAGGCATCTTCTACGCCAACGCCGTGAATTTGAGCGAGAGATATAGAGAGATGAGAGAGGAATCTAGAGAGAGAAAGGAGGGTTTCTCTCCCCCTCTCCATGCGTGCGTGTGATGGTGGGGTGCTGCTCGGGCTGAGGGAGAAGAAGCAAATTGCTTCATTTATAATTACACCCCAAAAAACTATTCACTCCAGGCAGCTTGAAATCTGATATCTTTTGCCGTAGCTCTCTGAATATCCGTGTCACGCCCCGGGACCGACACCGATTTGGCCCGACCCGAGCACGTCAAACAGACGCCGAACGGACAGAGTTTCCCCTACCCGCCCAAGGCTCATCACATGTACATTTTCATCAATAGAGAAAAGCACTAGCGGAAGCATACACAAACGGCTTACACGAGGGTAAGCAATAGCCATTAGTGAAAGAAAAAGGAAACTAAACATTCACTTGTACTATGATTCATTTTTGATCATATACATTGCATTCATCTAGTAATTTATCGAATTCTTACATTCATTACATCATTTCATCATTTCTTTCTTACATCATATTTACCTCAAAATAAGCTTTACATTCTTTCTTTACATCACTAATCATCAAGTACAAAAGATGATAAAAGGGTGTCTACTAACAAAATGTACCCCAACTTTGGTGGCCTCTGACTAAGGCGCGATACCTTTACCTCGGTCGCTCGCTCGCGGCTCGCTCGGTCCCGGCTCTGTGGAAATAGTGGGGTGAGAACTACAACAAAGTTCCCAGTGGGTTCGGCCTCAACATCACCGACTTTCCCACTAGGACTAACTCAGGCATAATAGAAAGAATAAGCTGCATATAGTAACCAATCTATACATGATGCTAATATGCCTGAACAATAAGCAAGGAGTATGCTCAACATTAAATAAATGCAAATTATGCAAATTCTTTGTTCTTTTCACGTTACTCTTGTTCTTTGTTCTTTGCTCTTTGTTCTTTATTCTTTATTCTTTAATCTCAAGGCTAACCCGGGGGTTTCGCCACATTAACTTGCTTCACATTAAGTCCATCATCGCAGGAACTCACCCGCTAGGACCGTCCTTCGGGTTTACTCCAACCCGTGATGCATAACTCCGGAGCGCATCGCCCGAGGGGGAGCGACCGCCCTCGAGCACGGAACTCATAGCAAGTATGATCATATCCTTAACTCAAAGGATTTATAAGTTCAATCTTGACTTTACACTAGCTCTAGTGTTCATTACATCACTTTATGTTGCAAACTCATGCAATCACATTCTTTACATTTCTTTTACTTTTGCCATCTTTAGCATTCTCGTTCTTTACATTTCTTGTTCTTTACCTTTCTTGTTCTCTACATTTCTCGTTCTTATTGCCCCACTTTACTTTAACTTTACACATTGTCATTTTCATCATTCTTTACATCACTTTGGTTCTTTGGCTCACACTAACTCTAGTGTCACTTTACTTTACGTTTCGAATGCCACTCGATCTATGTCATTGTGTCACTCTGTTCTTTTGCTCACTTTGGGTGCTCACTTTTCTCTCATGCATACACATAGGGTTTTCGACATCACATAGTGCTCATTCATCATATTATGCTAGTTGTACTCACAATCATGCATCATTACGTTTTCATCGTCACTTTACCCTAAAATGCATGTAACAAGGTATATACATATGCTCAGTTGAATGACACATTAGGCATAGAGAGAAGTTTAATGAGTTTGAGAAGCACCACCCACCTCGTAGGTCTATCTAGGTGCTCCGACGATTTTCTTAGGATTTTTAGACCCTTCGTTCTTTACCTACAGCATAATGAAGCCAAATTAGGCTTATTTGGCCATAACTTTGCATCGGCTTTTCATAACGTTAATCCGAGCACACCAACGCGTCGGAAATACCCCCAATTAGGTTTCTAGAGGGTCAATTGCACTTAGAAACCCTCATGAGCAAAAGCCCCAATTTGGGTGCCCTAGCTCCATAGCATCATCAAACCTAGGGTTTGATCTCAAAGAGAAGCAAAAATAGCTTCATTATACTCTAAAAGGTCCATTAGAACCATTTCTAGCTCATCCCAAACCCTACTTTGGATTTCACCATTAGAGGTGGGTTGAAGCTCACCTTTGAGCTTAACCATGGCTTTGATCTCTAAAGAAGCAAAAAGAAAGCTTCAAGGACTCTAAATACTCCATTAAAACCATTTCTAAGTTAATCCAAACCTTAGTTTGGAATTTAGCATGAGAAGGGGCAAAGCTTACCTCTAAACTTGCTCCTTTTCCAAGCTAGAGAAGGAGAGGAGAGGTTTTCTTCTTCTCCTTGTCTTCTTCTTCACTTTCTTCCTCTTCTTTTCCTTCCCTTCCTTGTCTTCTTCTTCTCCTTGTTTGTCTTCTAGAGAGAGAAAGAGAGGAGAGAGTGTGAGAGGGAGTGGAATGAGAGAAAAGCCCTCATATCCCTCATACATAACCATTGGGTTGCAAAAATGTTAATAAACCCCTCAACTTTCATCTTATTCAACTGCCTGGACTGGGCAGATTTCGGGCTCGGGGACCGGTCTCCCCGACTAGGGACCGGTCTCCGAGAGCTCTCCCAGCGCAGCCAGAGCTGTTGCGCGCAATGCGACCGGTCTCTCTCTGGTGGGACCGGTCTTTCGGGGACCGGTCTCTCAGACAGGGACCGGTTCCCGAGAGCTGGTTTCTCAGGACTTAGCCGATTTTTCGGCTGTCTCGTTTCATACGCGTTCGGGAACCGGTCTCTCCCACTAGGGACCGGTCCCCGAGAGCTGAAAATCTGCAGTTTTGCAGAATTTGATTCTTTAGCTCTCGAAAACCTTCCACAACGCACTTTTGGTCATTTTAACACCTTCGGACTTTCCGAAGTGTTCCGTCCTCGCACTTTGGTCAATTTGACTAAAGTTCAATATTTTTATTTTCTGAATTTTCGGTATATTACAATCCGTTTGAGCTCAAATTTGATAGTCATATTCAGTTTTACTTAACGAGTCTAAAGAAATTTTAATATTTCAGTTTCGACCCCGTTTGGTCACCGAAAACTGTATTGAACTGTAATCTTTATCAGATAGTTGTCGGATTTTATTTTTCACCTTCCAGGTGTCAGAATGAGATGAAACTTTAAATCTAGCCTCATAAAAATATTTCTGACTTATCCTCCAGTTTTCATAATTTTCTGAGACTGTACATTTTCTACTAATTTATCTGTCCCGTTTTCAACAGAAAATTCTAAATTTTCTGTTTTCATTCCGATTTCAGCACAAGTCATTTCTGACTTATGTTTTATTTCTCTAAATCCAATAAAAATAATATCTCACACTATTTTTATTTATTTTTATTTTTATACCAAAATCTGGTATGTTACATTCTCCACCCCTTAAAAGAATTTCGTCCGCGAAATTCAAACCACGCCTCAATTCAGCTCCGCGAGCAATTGCGGGTACCAACTCATTCTCTCACTCCAAAGCGGCTTCATACTATCATGGTTCCAGAAGCGGCTCATACTGAAGGACGTGGGTTTAATCCTAAAAATATTTGCAAAGTGTGATACAAAAGTGCATCACGGGTCTTGCAAGTCATAGCGGCAGTGCAAGTCGGTACTCGGCGACCCTACGCGCTCCAACACCATTCGCCATTCGGTACACAAAGAACTGTTCTTTGCACTTACCTTCCCTTCAGGGAATACCTTCTGATTCGATCACCGACATTGCTTAGAAGCAATATCACCGATGCATCGCTCCGTCGTGAGTGCTCTAAATTCGCACTAGCCCTTAGCTTTAACGTGAGATGGCCCACTTCGGCACCTCTCAAGTCTTAGTTCGCTTACGAGCATAGTCTCCAACATCATGTGGCTTTCCACTAGTTCGATGTCTCACAAGGAGTATTTCGTCATCTGATACCACATACCACGATTAACATCAAACTATTTTCGCAACGAGCTCACACGAGCGCTTCGTTCGTGAATTCGAGTCAAATTCCTCGATAAGGCTATCCACCAAATTGCTCTCTTTGGTCTCCACAGGTGGACCAAAGGCCACCAATCCTACGTAGGCCTACTGCCTAAACCTGTCTCAATACGCAGCGTCTCTCGCTCGCAAATGCAGACCCAATCATCATCAGGTGAAATTCTCACTTGGGAATTCGCACACACTCCAACCAGGAGCAACTAAGACCCCAAACCACGTCAAGTCCTCGGGTTGGGTCACAACCATACTCGGTGTACCATCGGTCACACAATCTATCACGTGGCGTTCCACGCTCCCGGGTCTAAGCTCGGACTATCGTCCTGACCATAACTCTGCCCTACCCGTAGGTACCGGGCCGCTGTCACTCACAGCTGACTACGCCTGCCCAAAGGGCCTATGCTCCACAGTCCACAAATGGTCCAGGCACGAGTTGTCCCGAAGCACTACCCGCCGTCGTCGTCCTACACGACATGCTCTACCGTGTCACAGTACCACTGCCTGCTCCTAAGCACCTAGTGCGAGCCACCAGCCCTACGAGTGATCTATGGCTCGTTTCACACTTAGCAATGCTACAATGCTACTGCCATCTCACTCTCTTGGCTAAACCAACTCCGCACTCTAAGAGTATCTACACTCGAGCGCTCTACACGCCTCTACCGCGTCCCAACTAGGTCAGGCATTAGGCAACCTTACCTTTGCACACCGGCTACACGAGCACGACTAACCAACCTCAATTCGAGGTACTACTAGGCCCACGTGCTAGTACTTGGCCACTAACCAACGGTTCCGTTAACAGTGATTCACTTTCATTGTTTGATCTACGAGAATGACATCCGAAATTTTCGGACCACTCGGGTGTTCTCAAATACCCCAGCTCAACTCTCGCAATCTACTAATTAAGTTGCTCTGAGAGTTGATTCGCCACTTTTGTCTCTACCGCGAGTCTCACTTCTCGCCATAGATTACTTCTAGCACTTCACTAGTGCCATCTGGCTCTATACCTGTGCTGGCAGGTACTACGCCCTCACATAATACAAAACCCCATTTTTATAGTAATCAAACCTATCTCTAGAAATCCACCATAAGAGAGAGCTTAGAAGCTTACCTCTTCAAGAAGCTCCAACCAAGCAGAAGATGAAGAAGTTGAGGAAGACTTCCTTCTTTTTCTCTTTCTTTCCTTTCCTTTTTTCTTCCTCTTCTTGTCTTCTAGAGAGAGAAAGAGAGATATGAGAGGGTGTGTGGGTGAGAAATGAGAGAAAAGAGCTCTCATACCCCCCACATAGCCCCACATATTGCATAAGTGCAGATAAGCCCCTCAACTTTTATTCTTTTACATTGCCCTGACTGGGCCAATTTCAGGTTCGGGGACCGGTCTCCCCGACGAGGGACCTGTCTCCGAGAGCTTCTCCTGGGGGCCGCGCAGGCTACGCATGAGGCAACCGGTCTCCCCCCAATGGAACCGGTCTCTTGGGACCGGTCTCTCCCCACAGGGATTTTTCGATTCCCGAGAGCATTCCACTAGGGACTTAGCGGTTTTCTCACCTCCTTCACGCTGTCTGCGCGTTCGAGGATCGGTCTCTCCCCGCATGGACCGGTCCCCGAGAGCAAAAAATCTACAGTTTGCAAATTTTCAAATCCCTAGCTCTCGAAGGTCCCCAATGACACACCTTTACTCTTTTTGACGCCTTCGGCCTTACCGAAGCATACCAACCTCGCACATTAGTCAATTTGACCAAAAGTGACCTAACATGACGAGGATTCCGTTAATTTCTCAAAGGTCATGAGAGCTGCCAAAACTCGCGAAGTTCCAAGTCTCTGCTAGCCTCAAATTGCCCAGGGACACCACTTGGCCCATCCCACGCCGATCTAAATGAAGATCGCCTACGCAGTGCTATCGCTTCCTAAAACGCGACAACTCTATTAATCCTCGACCTTCTAGGTCGAACACAAGACACTTAATACCGACTCAAATCGGGCGAAAGTCACGCAAGGGCGTCTATTCTCATCACTTGGCTTCATGTTGTGTGCACCCAACATGAACACCCTCTGTTGAGAATAAACCTCACCCTGAGTCTACTTTTAACATCCATTTTAGAGGTTTACGACAAAACCCAATCCATTATCCTTTCGCCACAAGTCACAAGTCCTCGTCTCTCACGAGCCTTAATCTCCTATGGTTTACTCTCCTAGGGTCTCCTAGGTCCAACTAAACCATTTTCTATTATTCTTTTTTATGTTTCTTTTATACTCTGATACCATCTTATCTGTCACGCCCCGAGCCCGCCTATTTGGTCGGTTTCGGGCACGCCAACAGACTGCTGAACGGACAGGGTTTTCCCTGTACCGCGGATAGAGTCTCCCCTGTACGTCCAAGACGTCGCAATCAATACAATGTACGAAGTTCCAACCAGGAGCACATTTCAATCAAAGATTGCATAAGAAAGTATCAAAAAGATAATATACTTGTTATTACAAGCATTCACATTCACTGGATACATTTTACATCACAAATACATATTACATTTAACTTCCAAATGCAATCAAGCTTTTATTACAAATTATTGCAATTTTATTTCTTTCATGTTCTTACATCCCTAAGTAGCCGACTCAGGATACTGCTATCTCTGGTCTCGGTGGTAGGGCGCTAACAACGGAGCTACGCCCTCGCCTCGCGCCGCCGCGCCGCTCACGTGTGAACCTATAACACCCCAAAACAATGTGGGGTGAGAACCAACTCCATGGTTCCCAGTGGGTACGGCCACCCAAGGGAAAAGCTCAACCAATAGGTCTAATGAGGCACTGCAACAGATTAGTCCAATAACATATAACAGATATTTATACATTTACCCGATATTGAACTACATGTCATGCCTCGCAATATGCAATATGAAACCATGCAACTATACAAGTGGAATAAATGATTTTACTTTCTATCATGCTATCCATAGCTTTTTCATAATTTATACATCTTGTCACTTTACATCATTGATTATTTGCTCCTAAGGTTTTCCTCTACCCTAGCCAAGCTAACCACCCGACTCGGTCTCGAGTCAATCATCTATGGAATACCGCATACATCCAGGCTCGAGGTGATGGACGTCTCACATACACCTCAGCCTTAAAATCCACTCGACAGGGATACCCAATTTATAGCTCATAATGCATGCTTTTTCACGTTCACTTTGGCTTTTACCCAATCTTACCGGTTAAAATTTGTTAACCTCAATAACTCAGAACAAAATCCCTACTATCGGGGAGAATTCCGCTACGACCCGACGGGACCGTTCTCTGGGGAGAATTCCGCTACGATCCAGTGGTGTCGACTACGGAGCACACCGCCCGAGGGGGAGCTACCACCCTCGAGCCAAGACTTATCGTGAGTATCGATCCAACCCTCAACTTGAGGATACATAGCCGCTAGTCACAATGCCAATGTCACAATAGGTTCCTACCTATTTAATCATGCCACTCTCTATGTCAACTTGGTCAAATGTCAATATGGTTAAACTATATTTAACAACTACTTTCTTGATGCCAGTCATGTCTCTATTGACAATGTCGCCTTTGTTTACTAATGTCCAAGTCCAACTCTCACATTCACACAATAATATAGTCCTAACATACATGTCCATTATGGTTCTACCTTTCTCTATGTTCAACTACGTTAGAATCATGTCATTGAAAGCAACCAAGGTTCACATGTACTTAGCCCTATCATGCATGAATAATAAAAAATACACATGCTCAAATGCCATAAGTGTTAGCTAGGCTCATGATACTAGGTTTAATACCACTTGATGTCCAACCTATGTTCTTTAACACTAGGTTCATGTCCAACCTATGTTTATTCACACTAGGTTCATAACATCCATTTCCAACCTATGTCCATGACTCTAGGTTTAAAGCCACTAGATCTAATGTCTATAGATTGTCCATATGCACATTTCCATTAACGTAAACCTCTATATGTTAGCTTGCATCATCTAACATTAACATTGTGTCACTCCATGTGCAATCTTTTAGCATCTTACTTTAGATAATTAACATGCAATATCTAGCATTTATATAACATGCTTATCCAAACTAGCATTCTTTACAACTTATCATTATGCATTACAACTAGCATGTTCTCTACTTTATGTTAACATGCAAATGTTATTTACTTCATGCTTTTAACTAGCATTATTCATACATGCATTCTAGCATTTCTATATTACATCATATGCATCCACTTAGCATTGCTATATCAATAGCTACCACTACATGCATCAATGATGAACATTTATTTTAGACATATAGGCGACCTAGTCGCTTTGGTAAACACAACCCACCTCAAAATGCTTTCCGATTGCTTGTAGTCACTTACAATCGGCCTCCAGTGGCACCCGTGTCCGGTTCGGCCCGATTTTGCTAATACTCACCAACCGTGCGTCGAATCGTGGCACCGAAAATTATAGGTCTTCAGTTATGTGCCACGGTGCTCCAACTATGTTTTCATGACTTTACGATGTCGCCTCGGCCCTCCAGGAGGAAACGAAGCCCAAACGTCCGTTTCTTTAATAACTTCGCGTAGGCTCGATGAATCGCCGAACCGACTTCGCCAACGCGTTCGTTTACCTAGCAATTTGGTTTATGGAGGGTCAAATGAGATCAAACCCTACTATTTTACAAAACTCCATTCGGATTCCTAATATGCAATTAACCTCCAAATAATCCAAATTAAATGGAGCAAACATATTTAGAACACTCTAGATACTACTAGAACACCATTCATGAAGGATTTAAACAAAATCCCAAAAGCTTACCAAAATGTGAATGCCGTGATGAAAGCACGCCGCTCCAACTGGCGCACGAAAGTTCGATCCGTCTCTCCCAACGCGTTCGCAGACATCTTCTCCGCCAACGCTGCGAATTTGAGCGAGAGATATAAAGAGATGAAAGAGGAATCTAGAGAGAGAAAGGAAGGTTTCTCTCCCCCTCTCCATGCGTGCGTGTGATGGTGGGGTGCTGCTCGGGCTGAGGGAGAAGAAGCAAATTGCTTCATTTATAATTACACCCCAAAATACTATTCACTCCAGGCAGCTCGAAATCTGATATCTTTCGCCGGAGCTCTCTGAATATCCGTTTGAGCTCAAATTTGATAGTCATGTTTAGTTTTACTTAACGAGTCCAAAGAAATTTTAATATTTTAGTTTCGACCCCGTTTGGTTACCGAAAACTGTACCGAACTGTAATCTTTATCAGATAGTTGTTGGATTTTATTTTCCACCTTCCGGGTAACAAAATGACATGAGACTTTAAATCTAGCCTCATAAAAATAATTCTGATTTATCCTCCAGTTTTCATAATTTTTTGAGACTGTGCATTTTCTGTCAATTTATCTGTCCCGTTTCCAACAGAAAATTCTAAATCTTCTGCCCGCGTGCTAGTACTTGGCCACTAACTAACTGTTCCGTCAACAGTGATTCACTTTTACTATTTGATCTACCAGAATGACATCCGAAATTTTCGAAACACTCGGGTGTTCTTAAATACCCCAGCTCAACTCTCGCAATCTACTAATTAAATTGCTCTGAGTGTCGATTCGCCAATTCTGTCTCTACCGCGAGTCTCACTTCTCGCCATAGATTACTTCTAGCACTTTACTAGTGCCATCTGGCTCTATACATGTACTGGCAGGTACTACACCCTCACATAATACAAAACCCCATTTCTAGAGCAATCAAACATATCTCTAGAAATCCACCATGAAAGAGAGCTTAGAAGCTTACCACTTCAAGAAGCTCCAACCAAGGAGAAGATGAAGAAGATGAGGAAGACCTCCTTCTTCTTCTCTTTCTTTCCTTTCCTTTCTTCTTCCCTAGCGCAAAAAAAGGAAAGCTTACAAGGTAAGCTTCTTCCCCTCTCATGGTAGAACCCAAACTAGGATTTGGATTGAGCTAAGAATGGTTTTAATGAAACCTTTAGAGGATTTGAAGCTTTCTTTTGCTTCTCTAAGAGATCAAAATCTAGGGTTTTGATATATGTGAAGCTGGGGCACCCAAATTTGGGGCTTTTGCTTGTGAGGTTTTCAAAGTGAAATTGACTCTTTAGAAACCTAATTGGAGGTATTTCCGACGCGTTGGTGCGCCCGATTTAACGTTACGAAAAGCCTAAGCAAAGTTATGAGCAAAATAGCCTAATATGGCTTCGTTTTGCCGCAGGTGACGAACTAGGAGGCTAAAAATCCCAAGAAAATCACCGTAGCACCTAAGAAAGCCTATGAGGTGGGTGGTGCTCTCCAAACTTGTTGGAATTTCCTTTATGTCTAATGTGTCACTTTTTAAGCATCCATGAGTATATTGTTGCATGCATAGTAGGGCAATGAGATTATAAATATGTGAATGTTTGCATTTTGTAAGTTCAAGTGCAGCATGAGATGGTTGAGAACCAATGAGAATGTGATAACCCTATATGTGCATGTATGGTGAAAAGAACCTAGTGAAGATAAAGAACAAGTGACATATGACATGAGGACGATGAAATGTGAGAATGAAAGCTAGAGTTAGCAAATGTGTGGCATCAAAGAATGACAATTGCTAGAGTTAGCAATAAAATTGTGGCATAAAGAACAATGACTAGATATAACATTAAATATGTGGCATAAAGAACACTAGAGTTAGTGTAAAGACATGATGAAAGTAAAGAATGCAAAGAACACTAGAGTTAGTGTATTGACATGGTCGAAGATAAAGAATGCAAAGAACATGAGATTGACACAATGACATTTAACCTTAGAGCTAGGGTCATTTGTGCATAATTCTTTAGAGTTAAGGAACAGATTGAACTGAATATCCTTAGAGTTAAGGATTGATCATACTCGCTATAAGTCCTTGCCTGAGGGTGGTCGCTCCCCCTTGGGTGATGCGCTCCGGAGTTTGTCATCACTGGATTGGTGCTGTTCCCCAGAGGACGGTCCTAGCGGGAGGAAGCTGCGGGCCCGCGATTAATGGATTTTGAGTTGGTGAGTTAATGAGGCGATACCCCGGGGTTAGTCTTGAGATTGAACGAAAGAACAAAGACCTTGCATTCTTCATGAGTTTATATTGAGCATCATTATTGATCGCATTGTTCAGGCAAATTAGTTGCATTTGAATAGTTGGCTACTTTTCAGCTTATTCTTTCTATTATGCCTAAGTTAGACCTAGTGAGAAAGTCGGTGAGATTGGGGCCGAACCTATTGGGAACTTCGTTGTAGTTCTCACCCCACTATTTCCACAGAGCCGGGACCGAGCGAGCCGGCGAGCGACCGCAGTAAAGGTATCGCGCCATAGACAGTGACTACCCAAGTCGGGTTTACATTTTGTAGTAGCATTCCTGTCACGCCCCGGGACCGGCAGTGGCCCTCCCGGTAGCGTGCCCAGACCCGCCATATGTCAACACATATAAGGCGTCTACAATAATACAACCCGATGGTGTCCGTGAATCCGCCGTGTTCGACCTGATGGAAACCATTCAGGAATTTAACCTTTACTTTTAGCTGTGTACCAACTCTTACTTATTAGTGATGATCTATCCTAATCATCAACCTAATGATACTGTACGAATATCGTATCACAACTCTGTCCATCATATGAACTATCAGGATAAATAACGTAGTATCATATGAGTCATGGTACTATCTCGTATAAGAAGCATGTAACAGTATCATCTAGTACAATGGATCAACGAGCGATACAACCCTATATCATAAGTACGAACCTGTATGAAGTAAACTTATATCATCTACATGTTGGTAAACTGTAGAACGAATACACGTTGTATCATCAAATCGTAAAATAAAACGAAAGAATTTACGTTTGGCAAAGAAAAATAATAATAAGAGTAATAACGAATATCATGAATGGGCAAGGAAAACCCCGGATCACCACGTGACTCGACTCCAGTCATTAACGGATGACCCTTGATATTTAATATCAAGAGTGCGGGAGACAAAATACAAAAGAAAGTCTCGGAAGGTGCGGCCCTCTCCGATCCCTGGCGCCCTTCCCGCACCGAAGCTCGATCGAGAAGACGCTCTCTGCTCAGCGATCCATCAGGTGGAGAGCTATAAAAAAAAAAACCTCTCCAACTCTCGACATGGTCACATGATCTCTGGTGGGAAAACACATGGAAACTCTGTCTATAACATGATGAAATACCAAAGAAAATAACAGATCAATACAAAGAAAATGAGACCAAATCTACTATCTTGAAATGAGCGAGACTATAGTAATCAACGATAAATAAGATAAACAAGATGGAGAACGAAAATGAAGGCGAANTATCCACATGTCTCTAACATGGTAAGGTCACTAGCATCCCAAGGATCTAGCCCAATGTCTCTAAGTGATGTCCCGACACTCACTTGCTTTGTGCCTCTTTATGACACTTAAGCATCACACTGATCAAGCCCAATTCTTGTTCTATGTTTCATTTAAACATTAATACCAATGATTACTATAGCCCAGGCCCAATGCCTCTTTATAACATTGGCCCAATTCTCAAATAGTCCAAGTTCTCAAACCCTCTCTAGGCTTCTAAAATCCCAAATGTCCCAATTGGCATATAGGTTAAATGCAAGAAAGCAAGATCCATTTTCATGATAGGGGCCCTAGTGCCAAATCTCATCTAGAATGCTATATTTCACATGCATGCTCTCTACTGCATAGAGGTCAAAAATTTACTTTACATAACGTAGGCATGTTAAGCATTCTAAAATTCATAATAATTACATTTAATATGGAAATGCATGAATTTCTACTTTACGAAACACATTTCGCCAAGTATGAGAATTTCTCATATCATAGGCTAGGTCAAACCCACCGAACCGTCGCGTGCTCTCTCGATTCGCCGAATAAAGTTGTCCACGAGTCTCAAAATACCCTAAAAGTATCGAGCGAAGAGATACACGGGCATTACGATCAACTATAAGATCAAACTTTAACAAACTTAGCAAAAGGGCTAAAACTCACCTAATGTGTAGGAAATCTCTCTCAAGCTCCAAAAGAGAGCTAAATCCCTTCCAATCCAAGCCCAATGAAGGTTCTAATCCAATCAATCTAGCCTCAAAAGCCCTAGATCAAAAAGCTCCAAAAATCAACCCTAATATCCAATCTAGGGTTCCATAAGGTAAAACCTACCAAATCAAGGATCAAAGGGTAGAACCCAAGTACTAACCTCCCAAGGTGCCTCCAAACAAGCACCAAATCTTCTAGGGTTGAAGATTGGTCCACCACCAAGCTCTACAAGCAAGCTCCAAGCCTTGCAAAGGTGGAAAAGGGGGGAAAGGGGTGAAGCTCCAAGCCTCCTCAAGCAAGCTCCTCCTCTTCTTCTCTTCCTCCTTCTTCTTCTTCTCTCTCTAGAAAGTGTAGGTTGAGGGTGAGAATGAGGAAATGAGGAAGGAAAGAGGGTGGAATGGCTAATAAGCCCATCTAGTGTAACAAAATCCAGTGAGGCCCTCCAAAAACTCAAATTTACATCAGCCCGAACTGAGCAGTTTTCGCCCAGAGGGACCGGTCTCTCCCCAGCAGGGACCGGTCTCTCGCTGCGAACTCGAAAAACCAACGTTCGGGAACCGGTCTCTCCCTGCCCGGGACCGGTCTCTTACTGCGAAGACGCGCTCGGGGACCGGTCTCGCCCGCCAGGGACCGATTGCCTCGCCGGCTGCGCAGCACTGTTCACTGGGGGACCGATCTCTTCTTTCAGGGACCGGTTCCCGAGAGTAAAAACTCTCAGGACTTGTCCAGAATTCTAGTTTTCGAACTTTTTGAGTCAGAAAACATTCTACAACCCTCCACCAAGTGTGGGAAAGCTCGAAACACATCCAGTAACTCGAACCTCGCAATTTGCAAAGGTCCAGTGTGCTACAATTCCCCTATTTCATCTTTTGTATTTGATGAGTTGAGATGTAAAAGAAAAAGAATATAATGTTTATCTCGAGGAGAATGTGATGTAAAAAGAAATGATGAAAAGTATGTAAAGAACTATGAATGTACAAGTTAATGTTAAGGATTTTGTATTGGCAAGTTTCGTGAAGTGAGTCGGAGTCTTGAAGGATCGAAGCGGATTGACAAAGATTGAAGAATCCAAGACTTCGAAGAAATCAGAAAATACCTCACGACGTGAATCACGATGCTCAGGTAAAGTTTTAATTCATGTTATGGTGATTCATACTTAGTTATAGGCATTAGAATCATAAACTCAAAGTTTAATAGATTAGAAAGTGCCTCGGAACGTTGTGAAACCCGAAATAGTGCAATTTGTGAAAAAATGCACTGTGTACTGGTGCAGCAATTGACCAGTACCGGTACAGCCATCAACTTTGGCAACGCAGATTTTTGTTCCGTCATCGTGTAACCGGTGATAGCCTTTCGTGTACCGGTACACTATGTAAATTCGTGAAAACTTTCTAATTCGACTCCGTTTGATTCTAAAGTCTATAAATAAGCTATTGGGGTTCTCTAACATATCAAGCATCACGAAAATATATGTTTGAGAAACCCTAGAGGCTCGGATTTCATCTAAAACCTATTTTCTACATAAAGCCACTTTTAGGTCAAATCGAGATTTTGGATTTTAACATCAATATGTCGATTTGATCTCCGCTTCGCTTGGAGTTCGCTTTCCTGGTTTTCATCGATACTCTAAGCGAAGGATCACCATAAACATGATGTTCTTCATGATGGCGTCATGGATTCGGCGTGATTGACGGCGGTTCGTGGATTCGGATCGTGGGCTCATGGATTCGAGTGGCGTTCATGGATTCGGATGTGTGCGAGGCATTCGTGGATTCGAACGTGTGGGCGTGGACAACCCGAAGGATTGCGTGAGATTCATAGGAGGTTAAGAGAGGTTGAGTCCGTGGAGTCGGTAATCACCTTATAATCTTTTCTCTTAGTGAATTATTTTTTCGCGTGTTGGTCCCGTGGGTTTTTCTCCAAGTTGGAGTTTTCCCACGTAAATCTCGGTGTGCTTTTTATTTTCCGCATTTATTTTTATTGCATCGAGATTTGTGGTTTTTGGCCTTTCACCTATTCACCCCCCTCTAGGTGATAGATACAATCTAGATAGATCCTTGGGCTCCTCAAAACTTTCAATTGGTATCAGAGCGGGATCTAGATAAATTGTTATCTAATGGCCGAAGGTGGTAACATTAATCGACCTCCGCTCTTCGACGGCACGAATTATGCCTATTGGAAAGTTCGCATGAGAGCTTTTCTAATTGCTATCGATGAGCGAGTTTGGCAATCTATTGAATTTGGGTGGAAACATCCGATAGAAAAGGTCGATAATGTTGAAAAGCCAAAACCACGGAACAAGTGGACGAAAGAAGAAAACGAGTCATCTTCGTTTAACGGCAAGGGCATAAACGCTTTATTTAATGCATTGTCTCAAACGGAGTTTACTCGTGTTTCGGCGTGTGAAACCGCCAAGGAGATTTGGGATACTCTACAAGTTACGCATGAAGGAACGAGCTTAGTAAAGGTCCAAAAATTGCAAATGTTAACAAGTAAATTTGATTCAATTTTTATGGATGAAAACGAGACCTTTACCGAGTACTATACGCGTCTACAAGACGTTGTGAATACATGTGCTAACTTGGGAGAGAAAATCCCAGATTCAAAGGTTGTTAGAAAGATTATTCGTACTCTTCCGGAACGCTTTCGGGCAAAAGTTGCCGCGATCGAAACCGTTAAGCATCCGGACGAGATGAAAGTCGAAGAGTTAGTAGGCGCTTTACAAACATATGAGATGACTTTTCCTACTAATCAATCTTCTTCCAAGTCTTTCTCTAAAAGCACAGGGGTTGCATTAAAATCGACGAAGGAGGAAGATGAGGATTCAAACTTCGATGAAGATATATCGCTTGCTGATTTCGAACGTCAACTTGCACTATTAACAAAGAAGTTTCGCCGAAATTTTCGGAACAAGCGCAAGTTTGACAAGGCTACATCGTCTAAGCAACAAACGCTTTCTAAGTCTTCATCTTCTACCGAGAAGAAGCGTGCAAAGGCTTCAAAAGAATAGGATGTATTTGAAGGCGAGATCTGATGCTTCAAGTGCAAAGGCTACGGCCACATCGCAATGGATTGTCCTTTAAAGAAATCGTATACTAAGAAGGCATTGCAAGCAAAGACGTGGAATGATACAACTTCAAGTGAATTAAGCTCAAGTGATGAAGAAAAGAATGGAAATCTTGCCTTATTTGCTAAATCTACCTTGCCTTCGTCTAACGTTGTGTGTTTATCCTCTATTATATCTAATTCCAATATGTCTACTTCTTCACATGTGTCTTCGAGTGATAATGACGAAAGCGAGGAGGAATTAAACGACGAGGATATAGCGGAAGCATACAATCAACTTCTTATTGAATCAAAGAAGATGGCTAAACTTAATAAGAAGTTGAGGCGTCGTTTGTTGAATCTCGAAGAGGATAACAACAACTTGAAGACCACGAACAAAGCTCTCGAGGAGAAAAGGGACTCAATTTTGAAGAATAATTCGGACCTCCAAGAGAAGCTCAATGAAGCGGAATCAACGGTCAAATCATCTAAAGACAAGATTGGATTTTTGGAGCATCAATTTCATGAATCGCACAAATCCAATCAATCCTTGACCAACCAAGTTCGACAACTCCAATCCGACATACAAAAGTTCTCATCGGGATCGAAGAAATTAGACCATATGCTCGGGTTGGGTCAAACGGATAAGTTAGGTCTCGGATATGAAAGAGTTTTTGTTGAGAAGGATTCTAAATCAACTTCGAAAGCCTCAACAACTTTAAAAGACAAGGCATGTCATCGATGTGGCGTCAAAGGACACATCAAAAAGAATTGCCCTAACAAAGAAAAGATGAATCGATTGGCAAGGTCTTCACATCGGTCGACAACTTCTAAACCTCAAGCAAACTGGTTTTCTTATGATAATCGGATTTCTAAACCTCAACGACAAATTCAACCAAAGCCTCAAGTAAAGAAACCACCAACGGTTGATCAAAAATCTAAGCAAACGGCACCAAATGTCAACAAGCCGAGAAAACCAAAGATCCGACAAGTTTGGATCCGGAAAGGTGATGTCTTTCCTTGCTTCTCGTCTTAGTTATTTTCTTGAGTAGTGCTTTGATAGGTGCTTATTGCATATTTTTATTCATTGCATTACATGTTTAAATGAATTTTGGTGCTTTGAATTTTGTTTGTTTAAAATTCATTTTGAGGAAAGGTGTTTAAAAATTCAAAATTTTTGAGAAAGGAGATGATTGAGAATCATTATTTTGAGGAGAGAAATTTTTCAATGTCGCTTAAACAGTACTTAACTTCACAATCATATTAAGTTAAATTCATATTAATTATCGTTTTTATTCCATTTTTTATTATTTTGACGATAATTTAATATATGATTTCTTAATACATATATTCATTAAAATTTTGAAATCAAATTTGATCTCTTGGTGATTAATCTATCTCGGTTGTGTGTGTTGAATATGATAGATGGATATTCGCTAATAGACTAAAATTTGTCAAGATATTTTCAATTGTAAGATTGTCTAATTTAGAGAGAGTTTGAATTTATTAAAAAAAATGGAGAAAACTCCTATGTTTAAAAAGATGTGAAAAGAGTTACATCCAAAAGGAGTGTGAAAACTACCACCACATGTAGGAAAGAGCTACCACCCCGGTCGTCCGGCAAGTGTGTGAAGCTACCACATAAAGATTGAATTGATTAACCGAAAAGGTTGAGAAAAATTTGAATAGTTTAGAATTTTCGGAGTTATAAGGTGATAGTTTGAAAAAGATGCTCAAAGAGCCACCCCCCAGTATTATATTAGTTAAATCTCTATTTTGAACGGATTGCGACAAATTGGTGTCTATTTTGCCGAATTTCTAAAAATTATTTTTTCGTAAACCGTTACATCTTGATGATTTTGAAACTTGAGATCATTTTTTATAATGAAATTTTGATGTTTCGATGTATTTTGAAATCTTATAATGATTTATTCTCATTTTAATGATATTTGAAGTAAAATCCTTAATTTATATGAATTTAATTTAATTTGATGGATTTTTAAAGTAAATTTTTCGAAATCTGGGGATGTGTACCTGTACACAATCCCGTGTACCGGTACGGTTACTGTAGCCGCGGAAATATAACCGGTTACAGGGCTTTTATTCTCTCTCAAATCTGAACCAAACTTCGTTCTCTCTCTCTCTAAAAATCCCTAGTGCCTTCCTCTTCCAGATCTATACGATTTTCCTCAGAAATTTGTGAGTATTAAGCTTGGATTTAATCGTTTCATCGCGTTCATGCCTATTTTTCAAAAATATTTCGAGTTGAAGCTAGATCCCTATTTTGATTCGTTTTTGATGCAATTTTTTGCTGTAGATCAGTGCTTAATGGCATTATCTTGCTTCTGGAACACTTGAATCACATCAAAACACATTATTTTTCGCTGATCTATTTTCTAAGCTTCAATTTGCATGTAATTTCGGAATTTTTGATAAAATATCATTTTTGATGAAAATTTTTTGCATGATCTGGTTAGAAATAGCATTTGTATGCATTCTAATGTTATTAGAAATTTTTTCGCTATTTTTACACATTTTTTCAAAATTTTGTTCATGCAAGGTTAATTTTTGTATAGGAAAATTAGCGTTTTCACTTGTGTTGCTGATTTTGGTGCTGATGGCCGCTGGAAGCGGTCGTGGTCGTGGCCGAGATGGTGGTAGAGGTAGTCGAGGGGCCTCTAAGAGGACACATACAACGGAAGAAGCGTCCGGATCTGATCCGGATTATCAGGCAAGCTCCCCGGAAAAGACTGAAGAACCTGTTACTCGTCCTGACAAGGGCAAAGGAATAGCTGGAGAATCCTCACGTGGCGGTAGTTCTCGTGCAAGGGAAACTCGGTCGAAGCATGCCGCGGATGTTCCCTCAGAGCGACAGAGGATGTTCATGAGCAAGTCTTGTATTGGAGAGCGTTATGTCAACTTCAATGATCTTATACATGACGTTCCTAACTGCGACTACTTCAGCGGGTTCCTATTGAGCCAGTTGGTAGGGTTCCTGCTCGGGCTCCTTTTTGTGTGGAACTCATTCGTGAGTTCTATATGAACGGGAAGGTACTTGCAGAAGATGAGGAGACCGGGACTTTTCTTTTTGAGACATCTGTGCGTTAGCAGAGGGTCGTCGTTACCCCATATACTATTGGAGAGCTTTTGGGGATGAATGTGGACACTACAGGTCTTCTTTATACTTCAGGAGGATTTCAATCTTCATCTCACTGGGATACAGTTGTAGCAGCTGTCTGCAAAGCTGGAGTGCAAACGAATCGTGCTTATGTAGAGTCCAAGGATTTGCGACCAGAGTATCATCTACTGTCCTTGGTCTTGAGCTACAATGTGCAACCAACGATTGGAACAAAGAGGATTCGTTGGGATCGTTTGCTTCTACTGTTTCTACTTGGTCACCCGGAGCAAGCATTTAGTTTGAACATCAACATTCCCTTTCTGATGTGGCAACAGATGATTCATGTTATTCAGGCTTCTGCTTGACGAGATTTACTTCCATTTCCTCTTTTGATCACGAGGATTTTGCAGGACAATGGAGTGGATGTTTCTTGTGAAAAGTATGATTTTGGTCTTGGTCCAATTGATGCTGTTACCTCGGCCAAGTCAGTCCACACTCTAAAGACTTTTCAACAAACAAAAGGACCATCTCGAGCAGCTCCTAGCCAGGCACCTCCACCACGTACGGAGTGGGAAGGATCTTCTAGTTCAGGGGGAGAATCACTTCGCCATGAAGTACGATCTTTAAAGAAGAAAGTGGCTGATCTTGCTAGAAAGGTGGAAGTGGGTATGAAGAGAATGATGGACAAGTTGGGATGTAAACATGACGATATTTTTCCTCCTCAGCCTGTCTATACTAGGTCTACTTCACGACATCCTCTTATTCCTCCATCTACTGGAGCTTCAGATGCGGGAGGTTCTGGAGCTAGCGCTAGAGATGACGATGATGATGACGAGGACACTGAGTAATTTCTTCCTCGAGCCTAGTCTTGCTTTAGAATGATGTTTAGAATGATGTTTTAGTTTAGTTTTGCTTGCTTCTCTTTCTTTTCCATGTTAGGCCTATAACTATGTCTTGACTACTCTTATGCTTTTGTCACGCCCGGATACCAGCGGAAGCATATCCGGTCGCGTGCACAGACCCGCCGTATACACCACAACTCAAGTATAAACAAGGCGTCTACAAACCATACAGTAAAAGCGTATAATTCTAGCCAGGTAATCAGAGCACGACTTTAAGTTTAAACTTATACAATCCAAACCTTAATACAAGAAATAAGAATAGCGTACAAATAACAAAAACTTGATATACATCTCTTTACTAAACTATATAAACGGCTGGAGGTGATCTAGTACACGTCCAAAAAGGCTCTAACTAGCCGCTGACCCCTCGCCAGGAACCCTAGCCTCTCTCGCTGTGGAAGTCTCTGTAAAAACAACAACAAAGAGGGCGTGAGAACTATTAAACAATAGTTCCCAGTGGGTAAGCCGCCAAGAGTGGCGAAGTACACCACTAGGTCAACTGTGGCATGAGTAGATAGTAATAAGTAAGCAAGTAAATGCAGTAAGCCAGTAAATACAATAAGCAAATGTAAAAGTAAATTACTCATGCTATTTACACAACAATCAATAAATATCGATAGACTGCAGGTATCAATTATCACGATGAATTCTATCAATCATATTCTTGACAATTTAATCAAACATATACCAGATTGCAAGCAAGATAATTCATTATTACCGGGATTACAGATAATATCATGTAATTGCTTTCTACATTAGCAAGAATGAAATATTCTTTATGTCGCTAACCAGACATAATGTCAACTTCTAGGTTATTCCGCACTAAGTTCACTTAACCCAAGACATATAGTAACTTTACTACTCTGTCCAGCTAAGGTTAAAGTACTTGACATAACCCAATTTCCAACAGACTTACACAAGGTAAGTTCAAGCCGCGCCGTGCCTAATGGCCCCGTGGTAGTCAACATCCCCACTCTAGGAATGAGCCTCCCCCACGGCATTCCATTTCGGCGCTCACTTCGTACATTTGCGAGCATTTGTTGCTAAGCTGTTCGGGAGTGCTGGCTTGGGGGGGAAGCAACCCCGCAAGCGTGTGCAAACGCGCACAATGGCATGCAAGCCGTAGTCCACAGTACCAGTCTCACAACAACATCATGTCCCTGACATGGAATCTCAACTCAAGCCACTCCGGAACGCGGGGCTTGGGGGGCGCGACCCCCGCAAGCATGTACGAAAAAGCATAATGGCATGCTAGCTATAGTCCAGGGTACAAATATCTCAACAGCATCATGTCTCTGACATGGAATCTCAACTCAACCCAAGGTCGGCACTGTAGTACCCAATCATAAGTCACTATCCACAACTTGTTGACAAGATTCTACCAGTCGTTAATATAACTTGACAAGTTAAAGCTTTACATCACACTAGTGATTCTATCAGGCTATACCTGGTCAGTCACGCACAATCTCTCACTACTCCTTACACATAAGGAAAGTGGTTTACTAAGGTTCTGTTCATAGACTCCTGGCACATAACCTGAAGTTCAATATAAACTTCTATTACTTGAAGCAAACAAATATGAAACAATCACCTCTACTTGACTATACAAGTATGTCATCATATTTAAATCTAGTTATCTACTAGATTATATTCAGTTGTATATCATTCAATTATGCCCTCATATAAACTTCTAGTTACTTACTAGAATATGTACCCCAATATGAATCTATCATGTGAATGTAGAAGCTAACAGAGTAATACAAGCAAGGCATATAAACGATAAAATACATTTCACATGACCTCCATGCCATTCCTTCTACAATTAGAAATCCATATGCAAACACAAGCTTTTACCTGATCTTTCAGAGTTTAGCCATTATACTTGTTATATAACATTGCATAGCTCAATCCTAAGTATATCTGTCTCTTTATTGTTCAACAGAACTAATTGGTCCATTCACGAATTTATCATTCTATCCTTGTGGACAACATCAAGCCAAATTGCATATGCAAGCTACTAGTATCATGAATCCATAGTACTTAACAGGTAACTATGTAAAATGGAGAAGTCATGAAGCTTTCATTACCATTTAAAGATGCTATCATTTCCGATACGATTTATATATCAGTGCATGTCTCAATGCCTTAAACTATACATGTATTCACATGAATATGAAATAACTTCAACTCAGATGTCAACGGAGACATAGAGGGAATTCACCCATTTCGGAAAGGTCTGACCCACCTATCACGAAGCTCAATCAAGCCAAAAGGAGTCCCGAAACTCTGCTGAAAACGAAACACGAAAAGCGCATCAAAACTACGGCCGAAATGTCCAATTTCGATACAATTTGCACTTAGTACAAAGTAATAACTTAAATCCCTGTTTTGGTTTCAGTTTAATACCTTAAGTTAAGCTTCTAATTGCTCTCCAATGCCAACTGATGGTGATCCAAAGGTCGGTCGCACCCTCGCTGCGAACAATCGTCAAACGGCATCAAAACACTTATTTGCTAGCTAGTAAAGCCGGAATCTTGCGAAATCCGGTTTCTAATACAAATTCCTGCTTACCTCAGGTTAGAACACCTTCTAAACCAGTCCCAAAGGTCACCAATTAAGCTCAATTTACTTCGGAAACCTGCGGCGAGCCACGATCCCAAAATCAGCCTTTTGTCGTCGAATTCATGCCCAAACAATGAAGAAAAAGTAGTTTACCTCCTTAGATCATAAACTCAGTCTCAACTGAGCTAAGCTACAATATCTGATCCTGTTACAGCAGCAAATCCCCTTTTCCTTCAGCTAGGAACCACAAAAACCAAACTCAGTACTCGACTCGACTAATAGAGCTTAGATTAGGGAAAAATTGAGTCGATTACCTTACCAAGCTTCCAACCAGCAACCCACTGGTTTGGTGCTGCGAAAAACCTTCCAAAATACCCTCTCACACATCCACAAAGGCTCAGCGACACTCGCAAGCAGCGAAGAACAAGCGAGGCGACGAAATCGAGCTAAATCGTTGATTTCTATGTAGAGAGAGAAAACTTCTAGAGTGAGAGAGTAAGAGAGGTGCAAGGCTGCTTCTCAGAGCTCTAGCATCATCCACAAGGGTCCAGGGGTCGTGCTGGGGTAATATGGATAGAGACAAGATGTGAATTTACCGAAATAGCCTTGCTGCCACGTATCTGCCATTGTGTACCGGTACAAGGTGATGGCTGTACCGGTACAGCCAGCAGAAAAATGCTGCTTTTCGTCAGAACAAAGCACTTTCATGCTTTTAACTTTCCAATCATCCTCTAACTTGTCCAAAAACTTGTCTAAGCCCTTTAGAATATGTAGAGTAGTGCCACATACCATTTCCCACATTCGAACTTCGTAATTGACCAAATTCGAAGCATTGCAATTGATAATGCATTTGCGATGCAATTTTCTAATTCCAGTTACTTTCTCACTTCAGTAACTGGTTAAACCTTTCTAAGGTCTATCAACCATCGTAGCTCAGTTCCAAAAGCCATTGCAACCCTTGAACTTATTAATAGGCCCAGAATTCAGTATATTACAGCTTTTTAGTATGTTTCCTCTCTATTTGCTTTCATTTTGACAATTTTTGACAAAAAGAGGGAGAGCGTAGATGAACAGGAGGAGAGCATGGATGAACAGGCATTGAACTAAGCAGAGGATGATGAGATGTGAACAAATGGGGAGATGTGATCGAGATGTGAACAAAGGGGGAGAAGGTATAAGAATTTAAGGTTAATCATTTTTGAATGAATTGTTTTGCAGGAAATCAAGACTTCAAGACTCCTAGTTGCGTCTAAGTCATAGAGTCTGTTTTAGGAGTTCTTGATGTAATTGTGAATTTCTGAATCTCAAATTGTATTTGGATTACACGCGAGGAGTTCAATGTTTTGGTGATGACAATTGAACTTCGATTCTTTTATATATTTTTGAGTTTTGTGAGTTTTGTCACAAAATTGCCAAAGGGGAGATTGTTAAGAATTTTGTATTGGCAAGTTTCGTGAAGTGAGTCGGAGTCTTGAAGGATCGAAGCGGATTGACAAAGATCGAAGAATCCAAAACTTCAAAGAAATCAGAAAATACCTCACGACGTGAATCACGATGCTCAGGTAAAGTTGTAATTCATGTTATGGTAATTCATACTTAGTTATAGGCATTAGAATCATAAACTTAAAGTTTAATGGATTAGAAAGTGCCTCGGAACGTTGTGAAACCCGAAACAGTGCAATTTGTGAAAAAATGCACCGTGTACCGGTACAGCAATTGACCAGTACCGGTACAGCCATCAACTTTGGCAACGTAGATTTTTGTTTCGTCATCGTGTAACCGGTGACAGCCTTTCGTGTACCGGTACACTGTGTAAATTCGTGAAAACTTTCTAATTCGACTCCGTTTGATTCTAAAGTCTATAAATAAGCTATTGGGGTTCTCTAACATATCAAGCATCACGAAAATATATGTTTGAGAAACCCTAGAGGCTCGGATTTCATCTAAAATCTATTTTCTACATAAAGCCTCTTTTAGGTCAAATCGAGATTTTGGATTTTAATATCAATATGTCGATTTGATCTCCGCTTCGCTTGGAGTTCGCTTCCCTGGTTTTCATCGATACTCTAAGCGAAGGATCACCATAAACATGATGTTCTTCATGATGGCGTCATGGATTCGGCATGATTGACGGCGGTTCGTGGATTCGGATCGTGGGCTCGTGGATTCGAGTGGCGTTCGTGGATTCGGACGTGTGCGAGGCGTTCGTGGATTCGAACGTGTGGGCGTGGACAATCCGGAGGATTGCGCGAGATTCATCGGAGGTTAAGAGAGGTTGAGTCCGTGGAGTCGGTAATCACCTTGTAATCTTTTCTCTTAGTGAATTATTTTTTCGCGTGTTGGTCCCGTGGGTTTTTCTCCAAGTTGTTGTTTTCCCACGTAAATCTCGGTGTGATTTCTATTTTCCGCATTTATTTTTTATCGCATTGAGATTTGTGGTTTTTGGCTATTACACCTATTCACCCCCCTCTAGGTGTTAGATACAATCTAGATAGATCTTTGGGCTCCTCAAAACTTTCAGTTAAATGCAATGTATGTGATCAAAAGAGAATCATAGTACTTGTGTAGATGCTTAGTTTCCTTTCTTTCACTCATGGCTATTGCTTACCCTCGTGTAAACCGTTTGTGTATGTTTCTACTAGTGCTTTTCTCTACTCGAAAATGTACAGGTGATGAGCCTTGGGCGGACAGGGAAAACTCTGTCCGTTCGGCGTCTGTTTGACGTGCCCGGGCCGGCCCAAATTGGTATCGGTCCCGGGACGTGACAGTTAGTGTAATGACATGATTGAAAGTAAAGAATGCAAAGAACATGAGATTGAGACACAATGACATTCAACCTTAGAGCTAAGGGTCATTTGTGCATAAATTTCTTAGAGTTAAGAAATGGATTGAAATTGACATCCTTAGAGTTAAGGATTGGATCATACTCGCTATAAGTCCTTGCTCGAGGGTGGTCGCTCCCCCTCGGGCGATGCGCTCCGGAGTTTGTCATCACTGGGTTGGTGCTGTTCCCCAGAGGACGGTCCTAGCGGGAGGAAGCTGAGGGCCCGCAATCATGGATTTTGAGTTGGTGAGTTAATGAGGCGATACCCCCGGGTTAGCCGTGAGATTGAACGAAAGAACAAAGATCAAAGAACAAAGAATAAAGAACTTGCATATTGCACGAGTTTTATGTTGAGCATCCTTATTGCTATATTGTTCAGGCATATTAGTATTATGTGTATAGTTTGGTTACTATCTTTCAGCTTATCCTTTTTATTATGCCTGAGTTAGACCTAGTGGGAAAGTCGGTGAAATTGGGACCGAACCCACTGGGAACTTCGTTGTAGTTCTCACCCCACTATTTCCACAGAGCCGGGACCGAGCGAGCCGGCGAGCGACCGCGGTAAAGGTATTGCGCCATAGACAGTGACTACCCGAGTCAGGTTTACATTTTGTTAGTAGTCTACCATGTATCTTCTTTTGTATTTGAAGATGTTTATGTATAAAGCAAATGAGAGAAAAGAATGTAATGTTTCATTTTGAGCAAATGTGATGTAAAAAGAGATGATGCAAAGAATATATAAGTTGAATGAAATGCATATGATCAAATTGAATCATAGTACCTATGTAGTAGTTAGCTTCCTTTCTTTCACTCATGGCTAATGCTTACCCTCGTGTAAGCCGTTTGTATATGTTTCCGCTAGTGCTTTTCTCTACTTGAAAATGTACAGGTGATGAGCCTTGGGCAGACAGAGAAAACTCTGTCCGTTCGGCGTCTGCTTGGCGTGCCCGGATCGGCCCAAAATTGGTATCGGTCCCGGGGCGTGACACGACCACTCCTTGGAGATTAGGGAGTTTTGCCCCAGTTGCCCCATTCAGGTAGGAGATTGGATCATGCCCGTAGATTTGCTAGTTTTGCATAAACTCGGAGAGTTTGATGTTGTCTTGGGCATGGATTAGTTGACCAAGTACTTCACCACTATCGATTGCAAGAATCGAACGGTGACTTTTAGAGAGCCGGGGCAGGCGGAAGTTGTGTACCGTGGATGCCAGAGTTCGCTGTTTGCGATGACAATTAGCTCCTCTCGAGCTAGGCAGTTGATTAGCAGAGGCTGTGTAGCTTACTTGGCTACTGTGGGGCGACGTCGACGCTCCTAGGATTGAGGATATCCCCGTAGTGCGGGTGTTTGGAGATGTGTTTCCAGCGTAGCTTCCAGGAATGCCACTTGATAGGGAGATTGAGTTTGTGGTAGATCTCGTCCCCGGGACTACTCCAATCTCAAAAGTGTCCTATAAGATGGCACCAGCTGAGTTGAAAAAGCTGAAGGCATGATTGCAAGATCTTCTGGATAAGGGTTTTGTGCGACTAAGTGTGTCACCTTGGGGAGCACCGGTTTTGTTTGTTAAGAAGAAGGACGGATCACTTCGCTTGTGCGTGGACTATCATGAACTTAATAAAGTCATGATTAAGAACAAGTATCCATTGTCGAGGATCGATGATCTTTTTGATCAGCTTCAGGGATCTAGTGTGTACTCCAAGATCGACTTGCAGTCGGGATATCACCAGCTGAAGATTGCACTTGAGGATGTATCAAAGACGGCTTTTAGAACACGGTATGGACATTATGAGTTTACAGTTATGCCGTCTGGGCTTACTAATGCCCCGGCAGCTTTTATGGATCTAATGAACCGTGTTTTTAAGCCTTATCTGGATAGGTTCGTCGTAGTATTCATCGACGATATTTTGGTCTATTCCCGAAGTGATGCGGATCACGAGTAACACTTGAGACTTGTACTTCAAGTGCTTTGGGAAAGGAAGCTCTATGCCAAATCAATAAAGTGTGAGTTTTAGCTTAGAGAGGTGGCGTTTTTGGGCTATTTGATTTTCGGATCGGGTATAGCCGTAGATCCGAGAAAAATTGAAGCTATCAAGGATTGGCCGAGGCCGACGAGTGTTACCGAGATACGGAGCTTTATTGGTTTGGCCGGCTACTACCGACGGTTTGTTGAGGAATTTGCAAAGTTATTTACTCCCCTCACGAGGCTCACGCATAAAGGCACCAAGTTCATTTGGAATGATGCGTGCGAAAGGAGCTTTCAAGAGCTGAAGCAGAGATTGACGACTGCCCCGATCTTAACCTTGCCACTTGCTCGAGCAGGGTATGTGATTTATAGTGATGCTTCCTTTAATGGATTGGGCTGTGTTTTGATGCAGGACGGGAAGGTGATCGCGCATGCATCCCGCCAATTGAAGGATTATGAAAGGAACTACCCTACTCACGATTTGGAGTTGGCGGCCGTAGTTTTTGCATTGAAGCTATGGCGCCACTATCTTTACTGCGAGCGGTGCGAAGTATATACGGATCACAAGAGCTTAAAGTATTTATTCACTCAGGAGGAGTTGAACTTGAGGTAGCACAGATGGTTGGAGCTACTCAAGGATTATGATTTGACTATCCTTTACCATCCGGGCAAGGCTAACGTGGTGGCGGATGCACTAAGTCGGAAATTGACGGAAAACTTAGCGATGCTTGTGGTTACTCAACCGCCATTGATCGAGCAAATGAAGCGGTTGGAATTGGAGGTGGTGGCTCCTGATACACCCTAGAAACTGATGGCTTTGGTGGTGCAACCTACCCTTTTGGATGGAATTCAAGAAAAGCAAGCTCACGATGTGAAGTTGCAAAGGCGTAGAGCTAAAATGGTTGACGGTTGTGCTGGTGACTTTACTGTGGATGATGTTGGATTAATGCGTTTCCGCGAACGGTTGTGTGTACCGGTGGATTTGGGTATTAAAGAAGATATTCTTTAAGAAGCACACCGTGCACCTTATGCGATACATCCGGGAGGCACCAAGATGTATAAGGACTTGAAGTTGCTTTATTGGTGACCCAAGATGAAGAAGGACGTTGGTGAGTTTGTTGCTAGATGTCTAACTTGCCAACAGGTGAAAGCTGAGCACCGAGTTCCCGCGGAGAAATTGCAGAGCTTATCGATTCCCGTGTGAAAATGGGAGAAGATCACCATGGACTTCGTGATGAGATTGCCTCGCTCATAGGTCGGGCATGATGCTATTTGGGTGATCGTGGATAGGTTGACGAAATCAGCTCATTCATACCTATTTACACTACTTGGACTGGTGAGAGACTCGCACAGGTTTATCTTGATGAGTTTGTGCGGTTGCACGGGATACCTACTTCTATAGTTTCGGATCGAGATCCCTGTTTTGTATCCCATTTTTGGAGGAGCTTATAGGATGCCTTGGGCACGCGCTTGGATTTCAGTACAGCTTTCCACCCTCAGAGTGACGGGCAGTCAGAGCGCACTATACAGACTCTTGAAAATATGCTTCGAGCCTGTGTGATCGACCTTCAGGGAGGATGGTCGCAGCATCTACCGATGGCGGAGTTTGCTTATAACAATAGTTATCAAGCAAGCATCAAGATGGCACCCTTCGAGACACTTTATGGACGAAGGTGTAGATCGCCACATCATTGGAGTGAAGTTGGCGAGAGATTGGCTTTAGACCCCGATGTGCTCCAGGAAGCAGAGGACAAGGTTCGTATTGCTCGGGAGCGACTATTGACAGCCCAGAGTAGGCAAAAGAGTTATACTGACAAGCGTCGACGAGACTGGAGTTTCAGATTGGTGATCATGTCTTCTTGAAAGTCTCGCCGACCAAAGGGATTAGAAGATTTGGTATCCGGGGTACGTTGAGCCCCCGATACATTGGACCGTACGAGGTTTTGGAACGTGTGGGCCCGATAGCGTATCGACTTGGTCTACCACCGAACCTATTGGGTGTACACAATATTTTCCACGTATCAGTCCTTCGAAAGTACATCCACGATCCGGCTCATGTGTTGGACGCTACACCTTTGGAGCTGAGGGACGATTTGAGCTTTGAAGAGCAACCTTTGAGAATTTTGATTCACGAGGTGAAGAGGCTGCGGAACCGTGAGATTTCCTATGTGAAGGTGCTTTGGAGTAACCACGATGAACGCGAGGCCACTTGGGAGTTGGAAAGAGCGCTGCAGGAGCGCTATCCCAATCTTTTTCAGATGGAGGCTTGAGGTATTTTGTTTTCTGAGTTTCGCGGACGAAACTCCTTTTTAGGAGGAGTGAATGTAACACACTGGATCTTTGCAAATTGCGAGGTTCGAGTGTTTGATCTGTGTTCTGAGCCTTTCCACAGTTTTTGGAGGGTCGTAGATAGTGTTCCGACCCATGGCTCGCATCCCGAGAATTGAGGTTTTGAGCTTGGCACCTAGATCCAGAAAATTGGATTAAGTGGTCTGCTCTCGGGTTGCCTCTGCAGGATTGTGTACTGGTACAACCTTGATGGTTGCACCGGAACACATTGTGTACCGGTACATCCCTGATGGTTGTACCGGTACAGATGTGGTTTATAGCCAACCCGAGGTTCGAGTTTGCTGTCTCGCAGGATTTGTTCCGGTACACTTTTTCGTGTACCGGTACACTTTGGCAGACTGCGAAAACTGCAGCTTTGAGGGGTGTTTTTGCTATTGTAACAACTTTATAACAGCTTCCATGCCCCCTTGAGCCCTTTTTGTGCTGAGTTCACAGGAGCTTGAGGTAGGGGACCTCCTCTCTTCCCCTATTTGGATTTGATCCTCTTTTTACAAGCTTTTTAGTAGTTTGATCTCTCTTTTGCTCCTTGGTGCTATTTCCTCCATAGAAGGAGCTTGGAGCTTGGTGTTGGAGCTTGTTGGAGGAGAGATCTCCAACCTTTGTTGATTTAGAGCCTTGATTGAAGCTTCTAAGAGGTAAGCAACTTGTTCTTTCCTCTAGATTTCTTGTTTTGCTGATGGATTTGAGATGAAACCCTAGATTGGAAACTTAGGGTTGATTTTGGGGCTTTTTGATTAGAAGTTTTTAGAGCTCATCTAATTGGATTAGAACCTTGATTTAGGTTGCTTTGGAAGAGATTTAGCTTCCATTTGGAATTTTAGAGGGGATTTCTACACTATAGGTGAGTTTTTGCCCCTTTGCTAGAATTGGTTAATGTTTGAGTCTAGGGCTTTTCGTAACATATGTGTATCTCTTCTCTTGTGACCTTTAGGGTACTAAGAGAATTGTGGACAACTCCGTTCGGCGAAACGAAGGAGTTTTGGCGGTGCTCGGTGGGTTTGACCCCACGTAAGAATGAGAAATTCTCATTTTTGTGGATTTATGTAGCGTAAAATGAAAAATCATGCATTTTCATGTTAAATGTATTATTTATGAATTTTAGAATGCTTAAAATGCTTATGTTGTATACAATGCATTTTTGGACCTCTATGTAGTAGAGAG